>NC_092159.1:65950568-66138068 GCF_045791955.1 Oncorhynchus clarkii lewisi | reverse complement strand
TTGCCACATTTCAGGCTTCAAACATAAAGATATAAAACTGTATTTTTTTGTGAAGAATCAACAACAAGTGGGACACAATCATGAAGTGGAATGACATTTATTGGATATTTCAAACTTTTTTAACAAATCAAAAACTGAAAAATTGGGCGTGCAAAATTATTCAGCCCCTTTACTTTCAGTGCAGCAAACTCTCTCCAGAAGTTCAGTGAGGATCTCTGAATGATCCAATGTTGACCTAAATGACTAATGATGATAAATACAATCCACCTGTGTGTAATCAAGTCTCCGTATAAATGCACCTGCACTGTGATAGTCTCAGAGGTCCGTTAAAAGCGCAGAGAGCATCATGAAGAACAAGGAACACACCAGGCAGGTCCGAGATACTGTTGTGAAGAAGTTTAAAGCCGGATTTGGATACAAAAAGATTTCCCAAGCTTTAAACATCCCAAGGAGCACTGTGCAAGCGATAATATTGAAATGGAAGGAGTATCAGACCACTGCAAATCTATCAAGACCTGGCCGTCCCTCTAAACTTTCAGCTCATACAAGGAGAAGAATGATCAGAGATGCAGCCAAGAGGCCCATGATCACTCTGGATGAACTGCAGAGATCTACAGCTGAGGTGGGAGACTCTGTCCATAGGACAACAATCAGTCGTATATTGCACAAATCTGGCCTTTATGGAAGAGTGGCAAGAAGAAAGACATTTCTTAAAGATATCCATAAAAAGTGTCGTTTAAAGTTTTCCACAAGCCACCTGGGAGACACACCAAACATGTGGAAGAAGGTGCTCTGGTCAGATGAAACCAAAATTGAACTTTTTGGCAACAATGCAAAACGTTAAAAGCAACACAGCTGAACACACCATCCCCACTGTCAAACATGGTGGTGGCAACATCATGGTTTGGGCCTGCTTTTCTTCAGCAGGGACAGGGAAGATGGTTAAAATTGATGGGAAGATGAATGGAGCCAAATACAGGACCATTCTGGAAGAAAACCTGATGGAGTCTGCAAAAGACCTGCGACTGGGACGGAGATTTGTCTTCCAACAAGACAATGATTCAAAACATAAAGCAAAATCTACAATGGAATGGTTCAAAAATAAACATATCCAGGTGTTAGAATGGCCAAGTCAAAGTCCAGACCTGAATCCAATCGAGAATCTGTGGAAAGAACTGAAAACTGCTGTTCACAAATGCTCTCCATCCAACCTCACTGAGCTCGAGCTGTTTTGCAAGGAGGAATGGGAAAAAAATTCAGTCTCTCGATGTGCAAAACTGATAGAGACATACCCCAAGCGACTTACAGCTGTAATCGCAGCAAAAGGTGGCGCTACAAAGTATTAACTTAAGGGGGCTGAATAATTTTGCACGCCCAATTTTTCAGTTTTTGATTTGTTAAAAAAGTTTGAAATATCCAATAAATGTCGTTCCACTTCATGATTGTGTCCCACTTGTTGTTGATTCTTCACAAAAAATACAGTTTTATATCTTTATGTTTGAAGCCTGAAATGTGGCAAAAGGTCGCAAAGTTCAAGGGGGCCGAATACTTTCGCAAGGCACTGTAGCTGTGTGTGAACTGACTGTTTAATCAGTATATAGCTGTGTGAACTGACTGTTTAATCAGTATATAGCTGTGTGTGAACTGACTGTTTAATCAGTATATAGCTGTGTGAACTGACTGTTTAATCAGTATATAGCTGTGTGTGAACTGACTGTTTAATCAGTATATGGCTGTGTGTGAACTGACTGTTTAATCAGTATAGCTGTGTGTGAACTGACTGTTTAATCAGTATATAGCTGTGTGAACTGACTGTTTAATCAGTATATAGCTGTGTGAACTGACTGTTTAATCAGTATATAGCTGTGTTTGAACTGACTGTTTAATCCACGTTTCTGTTAGGTTAGCCACGTTTCTGTTTATTGGTTAGCCACATTTCTGTTTGGTTAGCCACATTTCTGTTAGCCACGTTTCTGTTTATAGGTTAGCCACGTTTCTGTTTATAGGTTAGCCACGTTTCTGTTTATTGGTTAGCCACGTTTCTGTTTATAGGTTAGCCACGTTTCTGTTTATAGGTTAGCCACGTTTCTGTTAGCCTAGCCACGTTTCTGTTTATAGGTTAGCCACGTTTCTGTTTATAGGTTAGCCACGTTTCTGTTTATAGGTTAGCCACGTTTCTGTTAGCCTAGCCACGTTTCTGTTTATAGGTTAGCCACGTTTCTGTTTGGTTAGCCACGTTTCTGTTTGGTTAGCCACGTTTCTGTTTGGTTAGCCACGTTTCTGTTTATTGGTTAGCCACGTTTCTGTTTATAGGTTAGCCACGTTTCTGTTTATAGGTTAGCCACGTTTCTGTTTATAGGTTAGCCACGTTTCTGTTTATAGGTTAGCCACGTTTCTGTTAGCCTAGCCACGTTTCTGTTTATAGGTTAGCCACGTTTCTGTTAGCCTAGCCACGTTTCTGTTTATTGGTTAGCCACGTTTCTGTTTGGTTAGCCACGTTTCTGTTTGGTTAGCCACGTTTCTGTTTATTGGTTAGCCACGTTTCTGTTTATAGGTTAGCCACGTTTCTGTTTATAGGTTAGCCACGTTTCTGTTTATAGGTTAGCCACGTTTCTGTTTATAGGTTAGCCACGTTTCTGTTAGCCTAGCCACGTTTCTGTTTATAGGTTAGCCACGTTTCTGTTTATAGGTTAGCCACGTTTCTGTTAGCCTAGCCACGTTTCTGTTTATAGGTTAGCCACGTTTCTGTTAGCCTAGCCACGTTTCTGTTTATAGGTTAGCCACGTTTCTGTTTATAGGTTAGCCACGTTTCTGTTTATAGGTTAGCCACATTTCTGTTAGCCTAGCCACGTTTCTGTTTATAGGTTAGCCACGTTTCTGTTTATAGGTTAGCCACGTTTCTGTTTATAGGTTAGCCACGTTTCTGTTTGGTTAGCCACGTTTCTGTTTGGTTAGCCACGTTTCTGTTTATAGGTTAGCCACGTTTCTGTTTATAGGTTAGCCACGTTTCTGTTTATAGGTTAGCCACGTTTCTGTTTATTGGTTAGCCACGTTTCTGTTTGGTTAGCCACGTTTCTGTTTATAGGTTAGCCACGTTTCTGTTTGGTTAGCCACGTTTCTGTTTATAGGTTAGCCACGTTTCTGTTTATAGGTTAGCCACGTTTCTGTTTATTGGTTAGCCACGTTTCTGTTTGGTTAGCCACGTTTCTGTTTGGTTAGCCACGTTTCTGTTTGGTTAGCCACGTTACTGTTAGGTTAGCCACGTTTCTGTTTGGTTAGCCACGTTTCTGTTTGGTTAGCCACGTTTGTGTTAGCCACGTTTCTGTTAGCCACGTTTCTGTTTGGTTAGCCACGTTTCTGTTTGGTTAGCCACGTTTGTGTTAGCCACGTTTCTGTTAGCCACGTTTCTGTTTGGTTAGCCACGTTTCTGTTAGGTTAGCCACGTTTCTGTTAGGTTAGCCACGTTTCTGTTAGGTTAGCCACGTTTCTGTTAGGTTAGCCACGTTTCTGTTAGCCACGTTTCTGTTTATAGGTTAGCCACGTTTCTGTTTATAGGTTAGCCACGTTTCTGTTTATAGGTTAGCCACGTTTCTGTTTATAGGTTAGCCACGTTTCTGTTTATAGGTTAGCCACGTTTCTGTTTATAGGTTAGCCACGTTTCTGTTAGCCTAGCCACGTTTCTGTTTATAGGTTAGCCACGTTTCTGTTTATAGGTTAGCCACGTTTCTGTTTATAGGTTAGCCACGTTTCTGTTTATTGGTTAGCCACGTTTCTGTTTGGTTAGCCACGTTACTGTTTGGTTAGCCACGTTTCTGTTTGGTTAGCCACGTTTCTGTTTATTGGTTAGCCACATTTCTGTTTGGTTAGCCACGTTTCTGTTTGGTTAGCCACGTTTCTGTTTCTGTTAGCCACGTTTCTGTTTGGTTAGCCACGTTTCTGTTTGGTTAGCCACGTTTGTGTTAGCCACGTTTCTGTTAGGGTTAGCCACGTTTCTGTTTGGTTAGCCACGTTTCTGTTAGCCACGTTTCTGTTAGGTTAGCCACGTTTATGTTAGGTTAGCCACGTTTCTGTTAGGTTAGCCACGTTTCTGTTAGCCACGTTTCTGTTAGGTTAGCCACGTTTATGTTAGGTTAGCCACGTTACTGTTTGGTTAGCCACGTTTCTGTTTGGTTAGCCACGTTTCTGTTTATTGGTTAGCCACGTTTCTGTTAGGGTTAGCCACGTTTCTGTTTGGTTAGCCACGTTTGTGTTAGCCACGTTTCTGTTAGCCACGTTTCTGTTAGCCTAGCCACGTTTCTGTTTATTGGTTAGCCACGTTTCTGTTTATAGGTTAGCCACGTTTCTGTTTATAGGTTAGCCACGTTTCTGTTTATAGGTTAGCCACGTTTCTGTTTATTGGTTAGCCACGTTTCTGTTTATTGGTTAGCCACGTTTCTGTTTGGTTAGCCACGTTTCTGTTTGGTTAGCCACGTTTCTGTTTGGTTAGCCACGTTTCTGTTTGATTAGCCACGTTTCTGTTTGGTTAGCCACGTTACTGTTAGGTTAGCCACGTTTCTGTTTGGTTAGCCACGTTTCTGTTTGGTTAGCCACGTTTGTGTTAGCCACGTTTCTGTTAGCCACGTTTCTGTTTGGTTAGCCACGTTTCTGTTTATTGGTTAGCCACATTTCTGTTTGGTTAGCCACGTTACTGTTAGGTTAGCCACGTTTCTGTTTGGTTAGCCACGTTTCTGTTTGGTTAGCCACGTTTCTGTTTGGTTAGCCACGTTTCTGTTTGGTTAGCCACGTTTGTGTTAGCCACGTTTCTGTTAGGGTTAGCCACGTTTCTGTTTGGTTAGCCACGTTTGTGTTAGCCACGTTTCTGTTAGCCACGTTTCTGTTAGGTTAGCCACGTTTATGTTAGGTTAGCCACGTTTCTGTTAGGTTAGCCACGTTTCTGTTAGCCACGTTTCTGTTAGCCTAGCCACGTTTCTGTTTATAGGTTAGCCACGTTTCTGTTTATAGGTTAGCCACGTTTCTGTTTGGTTAGCCACGTTTCTGTTTGGTTAGCCACGTTTCTGTTTGGTTAGCCACGTTTCTGTTTGGTTAGCCACGTTTCTGTTTGATTAGCCACGTTTCTGTTTGGTTAGCCACGTTACTGTTAGGTTAGCCACGTTTCTGTTTGGTTAGCCACGTTTCTGTTTGGTTAGCCACGTTTCTGTTAGCCACGTTTCTGTTAGCCACGTTTCTGTTCCACGTTTCTGTTAGGTTAGCCACGTTTCTGTTAGCCACGTTTCTGTTAGCCTAGCCACGTTTCTGTTTATAGGTTAGCCACGTTTCTGTTTATAGGTTAGCCACGTTTCTGTTTATTGGTTAGCCACGTTTCTGTTTATTGGTTAGCCACGTTTCTGTTTGGTTAGCCACGTTTCTGTTTGGTTAGCCACGTTTCTGTTTGGTTAGCCACGTTTCTGTTTGATTAGCCACGTTTCTGTTTGGTTAGCCACGTTAGCCACGTTTCTGTTAGCCACGTTTCTGTTAGCCTAGCCACGTTTCTGTTTATAGGTTAGCCACGTTTCTGTTTATAGGTTAGCCACGTTTCTGTTTATTGGTTAGCCACGTTTCTGTTTATTGGTTAGCCACGTTTCTGTTTGGTTAGCCACGTTTCTGTTTGGTTAGCCACGTTTCTGTTTGGTTAGCCACGTTTCTGTTTGATTAGCCACGTTTCTGTTTGGTTAGCCACGTTACTGTTAGGTTAGCCACGTTTCTGTTTGGTTAGCCACGTTTCTGTTTGGTTAGCCACGTTTCTGTTAGCCACGTTTCTGTTAGCCACGTTTCTGTTTGGTTAGCCACGTTTCTGTTTGGTTAGCCACGTTTCTGTTTGGGTTAGCCACGTTTCTGTTTCGGTTAGCCACGTTTCTGTTAGCCACGTTTCTGTTTCGGTTAGCCACGTTTCTGTTTCGGTTAGCCACGTTTCTGTTTGGTTAGCCACGCTTCTGTTAGCCACGCTTCTGTTAGCCACGCTTCTGTTTGGTTAGGTTAGCCACATTTCTGTTTGGTTAGCCACGTTTCTGTTTGGTTAGCCACGTTTCTGTTTGGTTAGCCACGTTTCTGTTTGGTTAGCCACGTTTCTGTTAGCCACGCTTCTGTTAGGTTAGCCACGTTTCTGTTTGGTTAGCCACGTTTCTGTTTCGGTTAGCCACGTTTCTGTTTCGGTTAGCCACGTTTCTGTTTCGGTTAGCCACGTTTCTGTTTCGGTTAACCACGTTTCTGTTTCGGTTAGCCACGTTTCTGTTTCGGTTAGCCACGTTTCTGTTTCGGTTAGCCACGTTTCTGTTTCGGTTAGCCACGTTTCTGTTTGGTTAGCCACGCTTCTGTTAGCCACGCTTCTGTTAGCCACGCTTCTGTTTGGTTAGGTTAGCCACGTTTCTGTTTGGTTAGCCACGTTTCTGTTTGGTTAGCCACGTTGCTGTTTGGTTAGCCACGTTTCTGTTAGCCACGCTTCTGTTAGGTTAGCCACGTTTCTGTTTGGTTAACCATGTTTCTGTTTGGTTAGCCACGTTCTGTTAGCCACGTTTCTGTTTGGTTAGCCACGTTTCTGTTTGGATAGCCACGTTTCTGTTTGGTTAGCCACGTTTCTGTTTGGTTAGCCACGTTTCTGTTTGGTTAGCCACGTTTCTGTTAGCCACGCTTCTGTTAGGTTAGCCACGTTTCTGTTTGGTTAACCATGTTTCTGTTTGGTTAGCCACGTTCTGTTAGCCACGTTTCTGTTTGGTTAGCCACGTTTCTGTTTGGTTAGCCACGTTTCTGTTTGGTTAGCCACGTTTCTGTTAGCCACGTTTCTGTTTTGTTAGCCACGTTTCCTTTAGGTTAGCCACGTTTCTGTTAGCCACGTTTCTGTTAGCCTAGCCACGTTTCTGTTTATAGGTTAGCCACGTTTCTGTTTGGTTAGCCACGTTTCTGTTTGGTTAGCCACGTTTCTGTTAGGTTAGCCACGTTTCTGTTAGGTTAGCCACGTTTCTGTTAGGTTAGCCACGTTTCTGTTAGGTTAGCCACGTTTGTTAGCCTAGCCACGTTTCTGTTTATAGGTTAGCCACGTTTCTGTTTATAGGTTAGCCACGTTTCTGTTTATAGGTTAGCCACGTTTCTGTTTATTGGTTAGCCACGTTTCTTTTTATTGGTTAGCCACGTTTCTGTTAGGTTAGCCACGTTTCTGTTAGGTTAGCCACGTTTCTGTTAGGTTAGCCACGTTTTTGTTAGGTTAGCCACATTTCTGTTAGGTTAGCCACGTTTCTGTTAGGTTAGCCACGTTTCTGTTAGCCACGTTTCTGTTAGCCTAGCCACGTTTCTGTTTATAGGTTAGCCACGTTTCTGTTTATAGGTTAGCCACGTTTCTGTTTATTGGTTAGCCACGTTTCTGTTTATTGGTTAGCCACGTTTCTGTTTGGTTAGCCACGTTTCTGTTTGGTTAGCCACGTTTCTGTTTGGTTAGCCACGTTTCTGTTTGGTTAGCCACATTTCTGTTTGGTTAGCCACGTTACTGTTAGGTTAGCCACGTTTCTGTTTGGTTAGCCACGTTTCTGTTTCTGTTAGCCACGTTTCTGTTTGGTTAGCCACGTTTCTGTTTGGTTAGCCACGTTTCTGTTTGGTTAGCCACGTTTCTGTTTGGTTAGCCACGTTCTGTTAGCCACGTTTCTGTTAGGTTAGCCACGTTTCTGTTAGGTTAGCCACGTTTCTGTTTGGTTAGCCACGTTTCTGTTTGGGTTAGCCACGTTTCTGTTAGGCTAGCCACGTTTCTGTTTCTGTTAGCCACGTTTCTGTTAGCCACGTTTCTGTTAGCCACGTTTCTGTTAGCCACGTTTCTGTTAGCCACGTTTCTGTTTGGTTAGCCACGTTTCTGTTTGGTTAGCCACGTTACTGTTAGGTTAGCCACGTTTCTGTTTGGTTAGCCACGTTTCTGTTCGGTTAGCCACGTTTGTGTTAGCCACGTTTCTGTTAGCCACGTTTCTGTTTGGTTAGCCACGTTTCTGTTTGGTTAGCCACGTTTGTGTTAGCCACGTTTCTGTTAGCCACGTTTCTGTTTGGTTAGCCACGTTTCTGTTAGGTTAGCCACGTTTCTGTTAGGTTAGCCACGTTTCTGTTAGGTTAGCCACGTTTCTGTTAGCCACGTTTCTGTTAGCCTAGCCACGTTTCTGTTTATAGGTTAGCCACGTTTCTGTTTATAGGTTAGCCACGTTTCTGTTTATTGGTTAGCCACGTTTCTGTTTATTGGTTAGCCACATTTCTGTTTGGTTAGCCACGTTACTGTTAGGTTAGCCACGTTTCTGTTTGGTTAGCCACGTTTCTGTTTCTGTTAGCCACGTTTCTGTTTGGTTAGCCACGTTTCTGTTTGGTTAGCCACGTTTCTGTTTGGTTAGCCACGTTTGTGTTAGCCACGTTTCTGTTAGGGTTAGCCACGTTTCTGTTTGGTTAGCCACGTTTGTGTTAGCCACGTTTCTGTTAGCCACGTTTCTGTTAGGTTAGCCACGTTTATGTTAGGTTAGCCACGTTTCTGTTAGGTTAGCCACGTTTCTGTTAGCCACGTTTCTGTTAGCCTAGCCACGTTTCTGTTTATAGGTTAGCCACGTTTCTGTTTATAGGTTAGCCACGTTTCTGTTTATTGGTTAGCCACGTTTCTGTTTATTGGTTAGCCACGTTTCTGTTTGGTTAGCCACGTTTCTGTTTGGTTAGCCACGTTTCTGTTTGGTTAGCCACGTTTCTGTTTGATTAGCCACGTTTCTGTTTGGTTAGCCACGTTACTGTTAGGTTAGCCACGTTTCTGTTTGGTTAGCCACGTTTCTGTTTGGTTAGCCACGTTTCTGTTAGCCACGTTTCTGTTAGCCACGTTTCTGTTTGGTTAGCCACGTTTCTGTTTGGTTAGCCACGTTTCTGTTTGGGTTAGCCACGTTTCTGTTTCGGTTAGCCACGTTTCTGTTAGCCACGTTTCTGTTTCGGTTAGCCACGTTTCTGTTTCGGTTAGCCACGTTTCTGTTTGGTTAGCCACGCTTCTGTTAGCCACGCTTCTGTTAGCCACGCTTCTGTTTGGTTAGGTTAGCCACATTTCTGTTTGGTTAGCCACGTTTCTGTTTGGTTAGCCACGTTTCTGTTTGGTTAGCCACGTTTCTGTTTGGTTAGCCACGTTTCTGTTTCGGTTAGCCACGTTTCTGTTTCGGTTAGCCACGTTTCTGTTTCGGTTAGCCACGTTTCTGTTTGGTTAGCCACGCTTCTGTTAGCCACGCTTCTGTTAGCCACGCTTCTGTTTGGTTAGGTTAGCCACGTTTCTGTTTGGTTAGCCACGTTTCTGTTTGGTTAGCCACGTTTCTGTTTGGTTAGCCACGTTTCTGTTTGGTTAGCCACGTTTCTGTTAGCCACGCTTCTGTTAGGTTAGCCACGTTTCTGTTTGGTTAACCATGTTTCTGTTTGGTTAGCCACGTTCTGTTAGCCACGTTTCTGTTTGGTTAGCCACGTTTCTGTTTGGATAGTCACGTTTCTGTTTGGTTAGCCACGTTTCTGTTTGGTTAGCCACGTTTCTGTTTGGTTAGCCACGTTTCTGTTTGGTTAGCCACGTTTCTGTTAGCCACGCTTCTGTTAGGTTAGCCACGTTTCTGTTTGGTTAACCATGTTTCTGTTTGGTTAGCCACGTTCTGTTAGCCACGTTTCTGTTTGGTTAGCCACGTTTCTGTTTGGTTAGCCACGTTTCTGTTTGGTTAGCCACGTTTCTGTTAGCCACGTTTCTGTTTTGTTAGCCACGTTTCTGTTAGGTTAGCCACGTTTCTGTTAGCCACGTTTCTGTTAGCCTAGCCACGTTTCTGTTTATAGGTTAGCCACGTTTCTGTTTGGTTAGCCACGTTTCTGTTTGGTTAGCCACGTTTCTGTTAGGTTAGCCACGTTTCTGTTAGGTTAGCCACATTTCTGTTAGGTTAGCCACGTTTCTGTTAGGTTAGCCACGTTTCTGTTAGCCTAGCCACGTTTCTGTTTATAGGTTAGCCACGTTTCTGTTTATAGGTTAGCCACGTTTCTGTTTATAGGTTAGCCACGTTTCTGTTTATTGGTTAGCCACGTTTCTTTTTATTGGTTAGCCACGTTTCTGTTAGGTTAGCCACGTTTCTGTTAGGTTAGCCACGTTTCTGTTAGGTTAGCCACGTTTCTGTTAGGTTAGCCACATTTCTGTTAGGTTAGCCACGTTTCTGTTAGGTTAGCCACGTTTCTGTTAGCCTAGCCACGTTTCTGTTTATAGGTTAGCCACGTTTCTGTTTATAGGTTAGCCACGTTTCTGTTTATTGGTTAGCCACGTTTCTGTTTATAGGTTAGCCACGTTTCTGTTTGGTTAGCCACATTTCTGTTTGGTTAGCCACGTTTCTGTTAGGTTAGCCACATTTCTGTTTGGTTAGCCACGTTTCTGTTTGGTTAGCCACGTTTCTGTTTGGTTAGCCACGTTTCTGTTTGGTTAGCCACGTTTCTGTAGCAATAATGTGATTGCAGAGTTTACGAAATTGATGCAAATAACAAAAGACGATATTCTGCCATGTAGCCATAGACTACTGTGTAGTTTCCATTTAACTCTATCGGAAGAAGGTTAGCATTAGCATCATGTTGCTAACGGCTACAGGAAGTGTGCCTACACCAGGTTGTCTAACACACACACACAAACACACACAAAAACACACACACACACACACTCCTGTTTCAGAAAGCTGCAAGGAAATACCCATCACTGATGAATTCTGTTCATATATTATGATTCACTTGATTCCCTACCAAGTTCAATACATCTAGTTTATTCCCTACCAAGTTCAATACATTTAGTTGATTCCCTACTAACGTCAATACATTTAGTTGATTCCCTACTAAGTTCAATACATTTAGTTGATTCCCTACTAAGTTCAATACATTTAGTTGATTCCCTACTAAGTTCAATACATTTAGTTGATTCCCTACTAAGTTCAATACATTTAGTTGATTCCCTACTAAGTTCAATACATTTAGTTGATTCCCTACTAACGTCAATACATTTAGTTGATTCCCTACTAACGTCAATACATTTAGTTGATTCCCTACTAAGTTCAATACATGTTTGAATATTGTTGAATTCAGTTTTAATGTCTGGATTCCGTACTCAATGTAGATTTTATAGAGCCCTAGTGGGGGTGTGGTGTTTGGTGTGTGTGTGGTGTTTGGTGTGTGTGTATGTGTGTGTAGTGTGTGTGTAGTGTGTGGTGTTTGGTGTGTGTGTGGTGTTTGGTGTGTGTGTATGTGTGTGTAGTGTGTGTGTAGTGTGTGGTGTTTGGTGTGTGTCTGGTGTTTGGTGTGTGTGTATGTGTGTGTAGTGTGTGGTGTTTGGTGTGTGTGTATGTGTGTGTAGTGTGTGTAGTGTGTGTGGTGTTTGGTGTGTGTGTGTGTTTGTGTGTGTAGTGTGTCTAGTAGTGTGTAGTGTGTGTGTGTATGTGTAGTGTGTGTAGTGTGTAGTGTGTGTGTGTGTTACCTATCCTGAGGTCCAGCTCCTGACGGACGTCCACAGCATCACTGACGTTGCCGTCTGGTTAGTGTGTGTAGTGTGTAGTGTGTGTGTGTAGTGTGTGTGTGTGTTACCTATCCTGAGGTCCAGCTCCTGACGGACGTCCACAGCATCACTGACGTTGCCGTCTGGTTAGTGTGTGTAGTGTGTAGTGTGTAGTGTGTGTGTGTAGTGTGTAGTGTATAGTGTGTGTGTGTAGTGTGTGTGTGTAGTGTGTAGTGTATAGTGTGTGTGTGTAGTGTGTGTGTGTAGTGTGTAGTGTATAGTGTGTGTGTGTAGTGTGTGTGTGTGTTACCTATCCTGAGGTCCAGCTCCTGACGGACGTCCACAGCATCACTGACGTTGCCGTCTGGTTCCGTTAGCGTGTCACATGCTCTCCTGATAGAGTTGGGAGTGATCTCAGAGAACCGAGCACGGAACACCTGCACACCGGGCTTGACTGGAACACACACACACAGAGAGAGGGGTAACTGCTATCACAACACACATTATCCAGCCAGAGGTGCACAAGTGTGTGTGTGTGTGTGTGTGTGTGTGTGTGTGTGTGTGTGTGTGTGTGTGTGTGTGTGTGTGTGTGTGTACCTGCTTTGCAGACGTCTATCACCTCAAAGCCGATGTTCTCTCCCTCTCTGTCACAATCTGTCCAGATGACAAGCGCCTGGCACTGACTCACCTCTCTCTCTAGGGTCCGCTAGGAGACACACAGAGAGACACACACACACCCCCACACACACACACAGGGAGAGACACACACACAGGGACACACAGCGAGACACACGCACAGAGAGACACACACACCCACAGGGAGAGACACACACACACAGAGAAAAGGTTACACACACACATCAGACTGAGAAGCTTGTTTGTTTCTGTCTTCGGAATCTTTGTCTGTCTTTCAGAAACTCTTTCTCTGTCTTTCAGAAACTCTGTCTTTCAGAAACACTCAGAAACTCTTTCTCTGTCTTTCAGAAACTCTCAGAAACTCTTTCTATGTCAGTGCATGATTGCAGTATTGAACAACATGCCAATGAGTCCAATCAAAGGAAGTGTCAGAGAACCACAGTAACAGTTCAAGACAGAAGACAGTAACATTTCAAGACAGAAGACAGTAACAGTACGTTCAACTAGACTACCTTGATCTGAACAAAGTTCTCAGGACAATACTTCTCCACCTCAGCATCAAACAGCAGGACAGGATTACAGCTGTGCCTGGAACACACACACACACACACACACACACACACACACACACACACACACACACACACACACACACACACACACACACACACACACACACAGTTACACACAGGTACACACACACAGAGAGAGAGCACTATAGGAAGTGTCGTACGATGACAGAAGTCGTAAACCTCACCATTTCTGGAACTGAGCCTTGAACTCCAGACCCAACAGATGACCTGAAACTGACGTCATACACACCGTCACATTCTGTAGGGACACACACACACACACAAAATGAGCCACCACCAAATCCCAAACACACCTGGGATAGAGCAGTTACTACTGGGATAGAGCAGTTACTACTGGGATAGAGCAGTTACTACTGGGATAGAGCAGTTACTACTGGGATAGAGCAGTTACTACTGGGATAGAGCAGGAGTAGTGTTGCATGCTGCTACTTACCCTTCCAAACAGGTTGTATTCAAACTCATAGAGTTTATTATAGACAGACAGCCCCTCCCTCTGAAACACAGACAACAGACAGTATATTATAGACAGACAGCCCCTCCCTCTGAAACACAGACAACAGACAGTATATTATAGACAGACAGCCCCTCCCTCTGAAACACAGACAACAGACAGTTTATTATAGACAGACAGCCCCTCCCTCTGAAACACAGACAGTTTATTATAGACAGACAGCCCCTCCCTCTGAAACACAGACAGTTTATTATAGACAGACAGCCCCTCCCTCTGAAACACAGACAGTATATTATAGACAGACAGCCCCTCCCTCTGAAACACAGACAGTATATTATAGACAGACAGCCCCTCCCTCTGAAACACAGACAGTATATTATAGACAGACAGCGCCTCACTCTGAAACACAGACAACAGACAGTATATTATAGACAGACAGCCCCTCCCTCTGAAACACAGACATTATATTATAGACAGACAGCCCCTCACTCTGAAACACAGACAGTATATTATAGACAGACAGCCCCTCACTCTGAAACACAGACAACAGACAGTTTATTATAGACAGACAGCCCCTCCCTCTGAAACACAGACAACAGACAGTTTATTATAGACAGACAGCCCCTCCCTCTGAAACACAGACAACAGACAGTTTATAATAGACAGACAGCCCCTCACTCTGAAACACAGACAACAGACAGTTTATTATAGACAGACAGCCCCTCCCTCTGAAACACAGACAGTTTATTATAGACAGACAGCCCCTCCCTCTGAAACACAGACAGTTTATTATAGACAGACAGCCCCTCCCTCTGAAACACAGACAACAGACAGTTTATTATAGACAGACAGCCCCTCACTCTGAAACACAGTCAGTTTATTATAGACAGACAGCCCCTCCCTCTGAAACACAGACACTATATTATAGACAGACAGCCCCTCCCTCTGAAACACAGACAGATTATTATAGACAGACAGCCCCTCACTCTGAAACACAGACAACAGACAGTTTATTATAGACAGACAACAGACAGTTTATTATAGACGGACAGCCCCTCCCTCTGAAACACAGACAGTTTATTATAGACAGACAGCCCCTCCCTCTGAAACACAGACAACAGACAGTTTATTATTGACAGACAGCCAGAGACAATAAACAGAGACAATCACACCTGATGATGTGAGACATTATGTCATGGGAAGACAGCTGGAAGCTGAGATAAACAGACAATCGTCCCATGTACTGATAAAAACCATTTATCTCACACACCTAAGACCCAAACACACACAGACAGACCCACCCTCCTCGCTCTGCCGTCAGACATGATCTCCGCGATGCATTTGGCCGCGTCATTCTTCTCCGCCACACAGAGAACCCGTTTGATCTGAGTCCTCCGGATCATGTCTCCCGGGGAGTCTGTCCTCTTCTGTCCGGTGACGCTAAACCCCCTGTGGACCTGGAGCCGTAACGTTAACGGTCGTCCGGATGTGAACAGAGCCCTAGTCAGATGATGTATCAGCATAGCTAGCCTAGCCTAGCCAGGGCGCGTTGGAGCTACACTTGGCATAACGTTACACACACACGTCGTGCCCAGCTAACATTAGTCAATATAACTCCTGAAGCGTTGTTACAAACTGTTATTTTGACTGATCCAACAGATTGACACAACATAAAACTGTCCAGATCTCACAGGGTCAGTTAGCTTGATGGGAGTAGCTAGCTAAATCATGTCAAACTTCAACCCTGAAACTAAGTTTACATGCCGAAGCTTAACCTTACAATTTTCCTGATCACCTAAACACAATTTACAATGTAACGTGCATTAGCGTGGACCCAATCTGCTAATAAATAAATAGTTTTAAAACTATTTTTCCAACTGAAAGGGTTGGTAAAAACGGCAGATAAATGTGATGTTGTTGATTTTACAAATTCCGCGCCTGTCAACGACAGCAGTCGTAAAACGACGATGTCGTAAAACAACTGTCGTAAAACCCCTTCCTGTTCTTGTGAATAATACTTTTTATGCCGATGTCCTTTAATTTTACGCCAAAAATACTACGCGAAGAGTATCTATTTTCAAGATTGAAATTGTGATTCATAATCTTAAATCACGTTGAATGTGTAATATTAGGTTTGTAATTTTAGGACAGTTAGCTACTTCCTTATGTGAGCTGGTCACGTGGTAACTACCAGCGGATTTTAATATGGCTACGGTCAGGATGTACATTTAACATTAAATAGTTTCACCGTATTTACTACTGGGACTTTATTATACCAGTGCATGACGGGCCACTGCCGATATTACCCGGTAACGGTGCACGATTCCCCGGACGAGCAATGTGTCATTGATGGAGTGTCGGGATACGGTCGTGTTCCGTTACGCGTCGTCTGTTTGCCAGATAACTGTCTTGACGTCGGTACTGTACGGGGGACGGAGCCAGAGAGATAGTCCCGGTGTTAAGTGCTATTGTTTATATACAGCGGTGACAGACATGTTGATGTGTGGCCTTCCTGCATCGTATTTTATCATCATGGACAGACAGGTGAAGACCACTCCCAGCTGGTAGAGGTAACGGGACGCAGACAGACAGACAGACAACCGTCAGTGTCGTGGACTGTTACTCCCAGCGAGTAGAGGGATACAGACAGACGGACAGTCAGACAGCTAGCCTAGTGGATGGACTTCCTCTGACGTCAAAGCTGACCCAAGCCCGGTCCAGAGAAAGATGATTGGTGCCCCAGACGTGGTGGCGTTTACTAAGGAGGATGATTTTGGGGAGGTAGGGTACCCCAACCCCTGGGTGGTGCCAGAAGAGTTCTCTGTCCCTCTGTTCCCATCGAATAACAACGCCAACCCCTGGGCCAAGACGTCATACGCCAAGTTCACTAAGGACTTCATCCTCATATCAGAGTTCTCTGAGCAGGTCGGTACCATGGGCAACTGGGGGAGGGGTGTGTGTGTTGATCTGATCTGTCCGGACGGGGTGTGTGTGTGTAATGAGCTGACCTTGTGTTGTCCTCCCCTCCAGGTGGGCCCCCAGCCTCTTCTCACCATTCCGGACGACCCAAAGGTGTTTGGGACCTTTGACCTGAACTACTTCAGTCTGAGGATCATGTCTGTTGACTACCAGGCCTCGTTCGTAGGACACCCCACCGGCAGCGGATACCCACGACTCAGGTGGCTGTCCTATTTTATTATGTTTTATTGTACTCCACTCAGATGTCCTATTTTATTATGTTTTATTGTACTCCACTCTGATGTTTGATTTGTATTGTACTCTAATGATGTCCTATTGTATTTGTACTCTACTCTAATGATATCCTATTGTATTTGTACTCCACTCTGATGTTTGATTTGTATTGTACTCTAATGATGTCCTATTTTATTATGTTTTATTGTACTCCACTCTGATGTTTGATTTGTATTGTACTCTAATGATGTCCTATTGTATTTGTACTCTACTCTAATGATATCCTATTGTATTTGTACTCTACTCTAATGATATCCTATTGTATTTGTACTCTACTCTAATGATATCCTATTGTATTTGTACTCTACTCTACTGATATCCTATTGTATTTGTACTCTACTCTAATGATATCCTATTGTATTTGTACTCTACTCTAATGATATCCTATTGTATTTGTACTCTACTCTACTGATATCCTATTGTATTTGTACTCTACTCTAATGATATCCTATTGTATTGTATTGTACTCTACTCTAATGATATCCTATTGTATTTGTACTCTACTCTACTGATATCCTATTGTATTTGTATTGTACTCTAATGATATCCTATTGTATTGTACTCTACTCTAATGATATCCTATTGTATTTGTACTCTACTCTAATGATATCCTATTGTATTTGTACTCTACTCTAATGATATCCTATTGTATTTGTACTCTACTCTAATGATATCCTATTGTATTTGTACTCTACTCTAATGATATCCTATTGTATTTGTACTCTACTCTAATGATATCCTATTGTATTTGTACTCTACTCTAATGATGTCCTATTGTATTTGTACTCTACTCTAATGATATCCTATTGTATTTGTACTCTACTCTAATGATATTGTATTTGTATTGTACTCTACTGTAATGACATCCTATTTTACTGTTTTCTGTTACATTCTATTATATTCTACTCTAATTCTATTCTACTCTAATTCTGTTCTATTCTACTCTACTTCTATTCTGTTATTCTACTCTAGTTCTATTCTATTCTGTTCTATTCTACTCTAGTTCTATTATGTTCTATTCTATTCTACTCTAGTTCTATTCTGTTCTATTCTACTCTAGTTCTATTCTACTCTAGTTCTATTCTACTCTAGTTCTATTCTACTCTAGTTCTGTTCTATTCTACTCTAGTTCTATTCTGTTCTATTCTACTCTAGTTATATTCTGTTCTATTCTACTCTAGTTATATTCTGTTCTATAGTTATATTCTACTCTAGTTATATTCTACTCTAATTCTGTTCTATTCTAATTATTTTCTGTTATTTCCTGTTACATTATATTCTACTCTAATTCTGTTCTATTCTGCTATAATTATTTTCTGTTCTATTCTTGTTAGAATGTAACAGAAAATAATTACAGTAGAATATAATATAATATTGTACTCTAATTCTTTTCTGTTACATTCTACTCTAATTCTGTTCTGTTACATTCTATTATATTCTACTCTAATTCTTTTCTGTTACATTCTACTCTAATTCTGTTCTGTTGCATTCTATTATATTCTACTCTAATTCTGTTCTATTCTAATTATTTTCTGTTACATTCTATTATATTCTACTCTAATTCTGTTACATTCTATTATATTCTACTCTAATTGTATCATCCTGTTCTCTCCTCCCCTGTAGTTTTGTGGAGGACTCCAGGGTGGTTCTGGGTAACTCTAAGGAGGGGGCGTTTGACTAGTCTGTTCTCTCCTCCCCTGTAGTTTTGTGGAGGACTCCAGGGTGGTTCTGGGTAACTCTAAGGAGGGGGCGTTTGACTAGTCTGTTCTCTCCTCCCCTGTAGTTTTGTGGAGGACTCCCGGGTGGTGCTGGGTGACTCTAAGGAGGGGGCGTTTGACTAGTCTGTTCTCTCCTCCCCTGTAGTTTTGTGGAGGACTCCCGGGTGGTTCTGGGTGACTCTAAGGAGGGGGCGTTTGACTAGTCTGTTCTCTCCTCCCCTGTAGTTTTGTGGAGGACTCCCGGGTGGTGCTAGGTGACTCCAAGGAGGGGGCGTTTGCCTACGTTCACCACCTGACGCTCTATGACCTGGAGGCCCGAGGCTTCGTCCGCCCGTTCTGCATGGCCTACGTCTCTGCCGACGAGAGGAAGATCATGCTGCAGTTCCAGGAGCTGTCGCTCCTCTTCTCCCGCGCCTCCGAGTGCCTGAAGACCGGAAACCGACGGGCCTTCGCCCGCGAGCTGCAGAGGAAGCTACGTGACCTGGAGTACGAGGACACACACACTCTGACACACACGCTCTGACATACACACACACTCTGACACACACACACACACACACACTCTGACACACACACACTGACACACACACACACACACTCTGACACACACTCTGACACACTCTGACAGGTTCCTACTGCTACCATCTGTTGTAACTTCCTGTTGTGCTTCTCCTGCCAGGTACACACGGTCTGTTCTGCAGAAAGAGGAGGGGCTTCAGCGGGAGGCGGGGCCTCAGGGGTGTTACTCCGCCCGCGCGGTGGACAAGGCCAATGAGCTTGCGGCGATGGAGAAGAGTATCTACGAGCACCGAGACCTGCTGAGGCAGATCACCTCGTACCCCCTCCGCCCCCGCCGAGACCCCCACGCCGCACACTGTCAACACTGTGTCACAGAGTCACAGAGACACAGAGACGCGCCGCCTGGCCCCGACCGTGACACGGGGGAGGAGGCGGGACAGAGGAGGCAGTCCTACACCCCGCAGCTGATCAAGGGGAAGTCGGCCAAGTGTTTCGCCAAGCGTCTGAAGAACCTGACGGAGTTATGCGAGGAGAGGTTCTACGAGGCCACCGTGGAACTACTCAACCACACAGAGCGGTGTTTCCGGGGGGACTTGTGTTACCTGTACACCCGTCGCCTGGACCGAGCGCTACGCAGGAAGCAGAACATCACCAACTTCCTGTTTGAGGAGGAGCTAGGGGAGGAGGAAGAGGAAGTAGCGGTGCTGGGAAGAATCTTCTGTTCTCTCAACCACACAGTGGGGACGGACTCACATATACACACCCCTTCCATCGTGCTTTGCCCCGAGCCACCGGAGTCTGTGGAGGGTCTGGTGGTGAACCCTCCCTGCCCTGATAACTCTGCCCAGCAGAGTGAGGCCCTGACCGGGGAGGAGAGGCTGGAGTCGTCACTCTCTGATCTGACCATGGAGACGCAGGACCAGGAAAGCTCTGAGGAGAATAAGGACAGCTTTAGTAGTGACAGGAGTGGAGGAGAGGAGGAGGAGGAGGGACGGGAGGGAGGAGATCAGACCCCTGTTTTTCTGCTGGAGGCTGAGGAGGGGGGAGAGGGTGAGACACACCGTGTGTGTGAGAGGGAGGGAGAGGCAGAAGGAGTGTTTAACAGAAAGAGGGAGGGAGAGGCAGAAGGAGTGGTTAACAGAAAGAGGGAGGGCGAGGCAGAAGGAGTGTTTAATGGAGAGAGGGAGGGAGAGGCAGAAGGAGTGTTTAATGGAGAGAGGGAGGGAGAGGCAGAAGGAGTGTTTACCGGAAAGACGGAGGGAGAGGCAGGAGTGCTTGGGAGAGAGGAGGGAGGGGCTGAGACAGAGGAGGGAGGGGCTGAGACAGAGGAGGGAGGGGCTGAGACAGAGGAGGGAGGGGCTGAGACAGAGGAGGGTGATGGACAGAGAGTTCCTGACCCTGAGTTACTGGTCCAGATGGACACGGCCTGCTGCATGTCTCAGGAGGGCTTCCTGTACAACTCTTCTCCCCCAGACATGCTGCCTGCTTCTGGGCTGCAGCCCGGCTCTCTACCCCTTCCCCTGGTGGTCAACCAGGAGCCCCAGGCCCTGCTGCCGGTCCAGGGGGACTACGGCCTGGGTTCCCCCCACTGCCCGAGCCCTGGGGCTGGGCTGGACCTGCCCGTCTCCTCCTCGGGAGATACCACCTCCAGGGGTTCGGACCAGGACGGGTGGGACTGTACCATGTCAGCGTCTACGGGGTCCGAACGGGCCGGCTCACCTCTGGGGTACGGGGGGTTGGTAACGCTGAGGCAGAAGAAGAGGGCCGGGCAGGGAGCGCTCAGGTGAGTCACTCATTGGTTGATTAATTCATTCTATAGCTTAGAGGACTCCTGATATCTCCAGTCTATGTGTGTGTTTTCTATACCTGCTCCCCCCCCCCCCCCCCCCCCCCCCCCCCCATGGAAGGTGTTTTCTATACCTGCTCCCCCCCCCCCCTCCATGGAAGGTGTTTTCTATACCTGCTCCCCCTCCATGGAAGGTGTTTTCTATACCTGCCCCCCCCTCCATGGAAGGTGTTTTCTATACCTGCTCCCCCCCATGGAAGGTGTTTTCTATACCTGCCCCCCCCCCCCCCCCCCCCCATGGAAGGTGTTTTCTATACCTGCCCCCCCCTCCATGGAAGGTGTTTTCTATACCTATAAGGTGTTTTCCCTGCCCCCCCCCCCCCTCCATGGAAGGTGTTTTCTATACCTGCCCCCCCCATGGAAGGTGTTTTCTATACCTGCTACCCCCCCCGTGGAAGGTGTTTTCTATACCTGCTCCCCCCCCCCCCCCTCCATGGAAGGTGTTTTCTATACCTGCCCCCCCCCCCCCCCCCCATGGAAGGTGTTTTCTATACCTGCCCCCCCCTCCATGGAAGGTGTTTTCTATACCTGCCCCCCCCCATGGAAGGTGTTTTCTATACCTGCCCCCCCCCCCCCCTCCATGGAAGGTGTTTTCTATACCTGCTCCCCCCCCCCCCCCCCCATGGAAGGTGTTTTCTATACCTGCTCCCCCCCCCCCCCCCTATACCTGCTCCCCCCCCCCCCCCCATGGAAGGTGTTTTCTATACCTGGTCTCCCCCCCCCCCCTCCATGGAAGGTGTTTTCTATACCTGCTCCCCCCCCCCCCCATGGAAGGTGTTTTCTATACCTGCTCCCCCCCCCCCCCCCCCCCCATGGAAGGTGTTTTCTATACCTGCTCCCCCCCCCCCCCCCCCATGGAAGGTGTTTTCTATACCTGGTCTCCCCCCCCCCCCCCCCCCCCATGGAAGGTGTTTTCTATACCTGCTCCCCCCCCATGGAAGGTGTTTTCTATACCTGCTCCCCCCCCCCCATGGAAGGTGTTTTCTATACCTGCTCCCCCCCCCCCCCATGGAAGGTGTTTTCTATACCTGCTCCCCCCCCCCCATGGAAGGTGTTTTCTATACCTGCTCCCCCCCCCCCCCCATGGAAGGTGTTTTCTATACCTGCTCTGCTCTCCCCCCCCCCCCTCCATGGAAGGTGTTTTCTAT
Source organism: Oncorhynchus clarkii lewisi (assembly GCF_045791955.1). Classification (NCBI taxonomy): domain Eukaryota; kingdom Metazoa; phylum Chordata; class Actinopteri; order Salmoniformes; family Salmonidae; genus Oncorhynchus; species Oncorhynchus clarkii. The sequence continues at coordinate 66,116,393 of NC_092159.1, read as the reverse complement.
ACCTACTCTCCCCCCCCCTCCATGGAAGGTGTTTTCTATACCTACTCTCCCCCCCCCCCCTCCCCCCATGGAAGGTGTTTTCTATACCTGCTCCCCCCCCATGGAAGATGTTTTCTATACCTGCTCCCCCCCCCCCCCCCCCCCCCCCCCCTCCATGGAAGGTGTTTTCTATACCTGCTCCCCCCATGAAAGGTGTTTTCTATACCTGCCCCCCCCCCCCCCATGGAAGGTGTTTTCTATACCTGCTCCCCCCCCCCCCCCCTCCATGGAAGGTGTTTTCTATACCTGCTCTCTCCCCCCCCCCCCCCCTCCATGGAAGGTGTTTTCTATACCTGCTCCCCCCCCATGGAAGGTGTTTTCTATACCTGCTCCCCCCCCCATGGAAGGTGTTTTCTATACCTGCCCCCCCCCCCCATGGAAGGTTTTTTCTATACCTGCCCCCCCCATGGAAGGTGTTTTCTATACCTGCTCCCCCCCATGGAAGGTGTTTTCTATACCTGCCCCCCCCCCCCCCCCCATGGAAGGTGTTTTCCATACCTGCCCCCCCATCCATGGAAGGTGTTTTCTATACCTGCTCCCCCCCCATGGAAGGTGTTTTCTATACCTGCCCCCCCCCCCCCCCTCCATGGAAGGTGTTTTCTATACCTGCCCCCCCCCGCTCCTTCTCTTTTACCTGTCCATCTGCTCTCCCTCACCTGTCCATCTGCTCTCTCTCTCACCTGTCCATCTACTCTCTGTCCATCTGCTCCCTCTCTCTCACCTGTCCATCTGCTCTCTCTCACCTGTCCATCTGCTCTCTCTCTCACCTCTCCATCTGCTCTCTCTCACCTCTCCATCTGCTCTCTCTCTCACCTGTCCATCTGCTCCCTCTCACCTTTCCATCTGCTCCCTCTCACCTTTCCATCTGCTCCCTCTCTCACCTGTCCATCTGCTCCCCATCATCTGCTCCTTCTCTCTCACCTGTCCATCTGCTCCCTCTCTCTCACCTGTTCCATCTGCTCTCTCTCACCTGTCCATCTGCTCTCTCTCTCACCTGTCCATCTACTCTCTCTGTCCATCTGCTCCCTCTCTCTCACCTGTCCATCTGCTCCCTCTCTCTCACCTGTCCATCTGCTCCCTCTCTCTCACCTGTCCATCTGCTCTCTCTCTCTCACCTGTCCATCAGTCCCTCTCTCTCACCTGTCCATCTACTCTCTGTCCATCTGCTCCCTCTCTCTCACCTGTCCATCTGCTCTCTCTCTCTCACCTGTCCATCTGCTCCCTCTCTCTCACCTGTCCATCTGCTCACTCTCCCACCTGTCCTTCTGCTGTCTCTCTCACCTATCCATCTGCTGTCTCTCACCTGTCCATCTGCTCCCTCTCTCACCGTTCCATCTGCTCCCTCTCTCACCTTTCCATCTGCTCCCTCTCTCACCTGTCCATCTGCTCTCTCTCTCACCTGCTGTCACTGTCACTTGTCCACTCAACTGTAACATTATTGTCATTGGAGAGTTCCTCAATGAGCACGACACCTCGGAGAGTTCCTCAATGAGCTAGACACCTCGTAGAGTTCCTCAATGAGCACGACACCTCGGAGAGTTCCTCAATGAGCACGACACCTCGGAGAGTTCCTCAATGAGCACGACACCTCGGAGAGTTCCTCAATGAGCACGACACCTCGGAGAGTTCCTCAATGAGCACGACACCTCGGAGAGTTCCTTAATGAGCTAGACACATTGATTAGCTCATTTCCTGACGATGGCTCGCCACTCATCGTTCTTGGCGACTTCAACCTCCCAATGTCTGCCTTCAATTCATTTCTTTCCAAGTTTCTCTTTCCCCTCCTTGTGATCTTACAGAACAGGGCTGTGGGAGGCTGAGATACTCATTGTGATCTTACAGAACAGGGCTGTGGGAGGCTGAGATACTCATTGTGATCTTACAGAACAGGGCTGTGGGAGGCTGAGATACTCCTTGTGATCTTACAGAACAGGGCTGTGGGAGGCTGAGATACTCATTGTGATCTTACAGAACAGGGCTGTGGGAGGCTGAGATACTCATTGTGATCTTACAGAACAGGGCTGTGGGAGGCTGAGATACTCATTGTGATCTTACAGAACAGGGCTGTGGGAGGCTGAGATACTCATGTATATACTATATCCTGTATCTTAGTCTATGTATTACTCATCTCATATGTATATACTATATTCTGTCCTATTCTACTGTATCTTAGTCTATGCATTACTCATCTCATATGTATATACTATATTCTACTGTATCTTAATCTATGCATTACTCATCTCATATGTATATACTATATTCTATCCTATTCTACTGTATCTTAGTCTATGCATTACTCATCTCATATGTATATACTATATTCTGTCCTATTCTACTGTATCTTAGTCTATGCATTACTCATCTCATATGTATATACTATATTCTACTGTATCTTAATCTATGCATTACTTACATTAGTCCTATTCTACTGTATCAAGCATTAGATATTACTGTTGGAGCTAGAAACACAAGCATTATATATTACTGTACTGTTGGAGCTAGAAACACAAGCATTAGATATTACTGTTGGAGCTAGAAACACAAGCATTAGATATTACTGCACTGTTGGAGCTAGAAACACAAGCATTATATATTACTGCACTGTTGGAGCTAGAAACACAAGCATTTAGTTAGATATTACTATACTGTTGGAGCTAGAAACACAAGCATTATATATTACTGTACTGTTGGAGCTAGAAACACAAGCATTATATATTACTGTACTGATGGAGCTAGAAACACAAGCATTATATATTACTGTTGGAGCTAGAAACACAAGCATTTAGTTAGATATTACTGTACTGTTGGAGCTAGAAACACAAGCATTAGATATTACTGTTGGAGCTAGAAACACAAGCATTAGATATTACTGTTGGAGCTAGAAACACAAGCATTAGATATTACTGCACTGTTGGAGCTAGAAACACAAGCATTAGATATTACTGCACTGTTGGAGCTAGAAACAAGCATTGTTGGAGCTAGAAACAAGCATTATATATTACTGTACTGATGGAGCTAGAAACACAAGCATTAGATATTACTGTACTGATGGAGCTAGAAACACAAGCATTTAGTTAGATATTACTATACTGTTACTCATCTCATATGTATATACTATATTCTACTGTATCTTAATCTATGCATTACTTACATTAGTCCTATTCTACTGTATCAAGCATTAGATATTACTGTTGGAGCTAGAAACACAAGCATTATATATTACTGTACTGTTGGAGCTAGAAACACAAGCATTAGATATTACTGTTGGAGCTAGAAACACAAGCATTAGATATTACTGCACTGTTGGAGCTAGAAACACAAGCATTATATATTACTGCACTGTTGGAGCTAGAAACACAAGCATTAGATATTACTGTACTGATGGAGCTAGAAACACAAGCATTTAGTTAGATATTACTATACTGTTGGAGCTAGAAACACAAGCATTATATATTACTGTACTGTTGGAGCTAGAAACACAAGCATTATATATTACTGTACTGATGGAGCTAGAAACACAAGCATTATATATTACTGTTGGAGCTAGAAACACAAGCATTTAGTTAGATATTACTGTACTGTTGGAGCTAGAAACACAAGCATTAGATATTACTGTTGGAGCTAGAAACACAAGCATTAGATATTACTGATGGAGCTAGAAACACAAGCATTAGATATTACTGTTGGAGCTAGAAACACAAGCATTAGATATTACTGTACTGATGGAGCTAAAAACACAAGCATTTAGTTAGATATTACTGCACTGTTGGAGCTAGAAACACAAGCATTAGATATTACTGACTGTTGGAGCTAGAAACACAAGCATTAGATATTACTGTACTGATGGAGCTAGAAACACAAGCATTAGATATTACTGTTGGAGCTAGAAACACAAGCATTAAATATTACTGTACTGTTGGAGCTAGAAACACAAGCATTATATATTACTGTACTGATGGAGCTAGAAACACAAGCATTAGATATTACTGTTGGAGCTAGAAACACAAGCATTAAATATTACTGTACTGTTGGAGCTAGAAACACAAGCATTATATATTACTGTACTGTTGGAGCTAGAAACACAAGCATTAGATATTACTGTTGGAGCTAGAAACACAAGCATTAGATATTACTGTTGGAGCTAGAAACACAAGCATTAGATATTACTGTACTGTTGGAGCTAGAAACACAAGCATTATATATTACTGTACTGTTGGAGCTAGAAACACAAGCATTATATATTACTGTTGGAGCTAGAAACACAAGCATTAGATATTACTGCACTGTTGGAGCTAGAAACACAAGCATTAGATATTACTGCACTGTTGGAGCTAGAAACACAAGCATTAGATATTACTGTACTGATGGAGCTAGAAACACAAGCATTTGATATTACTGTACTGATGGAGCTAGAAACACAAGCATTAGATATTACTGTTGGAGCTAGAAACACAAGCATTAGATATTACTGTTGGAGCTAGAAACACAAGCATTAGATATTACTGTACTGTTGGAGCTAGAAACACAAGCATTATATATTACTGTACTGTTGGAGCTAGAAACACAAGCATTATATATTACTGTTGGAGCTAGAAACACAAGCATTAGATATTACTGCACTGTTGGAGCTAGAAACACAAGCATTAGATATTACTGCACTGTTGGAGCTAGAAACACAAGCATTAGATATTACTGTACTGATTGAGCTAGAAACACAAGCATTAGATATTACTGCACTGTTGGAGCTAGAAACACAAGCATTATATATTACTGTTGGAGCTAGAAACAAAAGCATTAGATATTACTGCACTGTTGGAGCTAGAAACACAAGCATTATATATTACTGACTGTTGGAGCTAGAAACACAAGCATTAGATATTACTGTACTGATGGAGCTAGAAACACAAGCATTATATATTACTGTACTGTTGGAGCTAGAAACACAAGCATTATATATTACTGTTGGAGCTAGAAACACAAGCATTAGATATTACTGTACTGTTGGAGCTAGAAACACAAGCATTAGATATTACTGTTGGAGCTAGAAACACAAGCATTAGATATTACTGTTGGAGCTAGAAACACAAGCATTAGATATTACTGTACTGATGGAGCTAGAAACACAAGCATTTAGTTAGATATTACTGCACTGTTGGAGCTAGAAACACAAGCATTAGATATTACTGTTGGAGCTAGAAACACAAGCATTAGATATTACTGTACTGTTGGAGCTAGAAACACAAGCATTATATATTACTGTACTGATGGAGCTAGAAACACAAGCATTAGATATTACTGTACTGTTGGAGCTAGAAACACAAGCATTAGATATTACTGTTGGAGCTAGAAACACAAGCATTATATATTACTGTTGGAGCTAGAAACACAAGCATTAGATATTACTGTTGGAGCTAGAAACACAAGCATTAGATATTACTGTTGGAGCTAGAAACACAAGCATTAGATATTACTGTACTGTTGGAGCTAGAAACACAAGCATTAGATATTACTGCACTGTTGGAGCTAGAAACACAAGCATTAGATATTACTGTACTGATGGAGCTAGAAACACAAGCATTAGATATTACCGTACTGATGGAGCTAGAAACACAAGCATTAGATATTACTGTTGGAGCTAGAAACACAAGCATTAGATATTACTGTTGGAGCTAGAAACACAAGCATTAGATATTACTGTACTGATGGAGCTAGAAACACAAGCATTATATATTACTGTACTGTTGGAGCTAGAAACACAAGCATTATATATTACTGTTGGAGCTAGAAACACAAGCATTAGATATTACTGCACTGTTGGAGCTAGAAACACAAGCATTAGATATTACTGCACTGTTGGAGCTAGAAACACAAGCATTAGATATTACTGTACTGATGGAGCTAGAAACACAAACATTAGATATTACTGCACTGTTGGAGCTAGAAACACAAGCATTAGATATTACTGCACTGTTGGAGCTAGAAACACAAGCATTATATATTACTGACTGTTGGAGCTAGAAACACAAGCATTAGATATTACTGTACTGATGGAGCTAGAAACACAAGCATTATATATTACTGTACTGATGGAGCTAGAAACACAAGCATTATATATTACTGTTGGAGCTAGAAACACAAGCATTAGATATTACTGTACTGTTGGAGCTAGAAACACAAGCATTATATATTACTGTACTGATGGAGCTAGAAACACAGGCATTATATATTACTGTACTGTTGGAGCTAGAAACACAAGCATTAGATATTACTGTACTGATGGAGCTAGAAACACAAGCATTTGATATTACCGTACTGATGGAGCTAGAAACACAAGCATTAGATATTACTGTTGGAGCTAGAAACACAAGCATTAGATATTACTGCACTGTTGGAGCTAGAAACACAAGCATTATATATTACTGTACTGATGAAGCTAGAAACACAAGCATTAGATATTACTGTACTGTTGGAGCTAGAAACACAAGCATTATATATTACTGTACTGTTGGAGCTAGAAACACAAGCATTATATATTACTGTACTGTTGGAGCTAGAAACACAAGCATTAGATATTACTGTACTGATGGAGCTAGAAACACAAGCATTAGATATTACTGTTGGAGCTAGAAACACAAGCATTAGATATTACTGTACTGTTGGAGCTAGAAACACAAGCATTATATATTACTGTACTGATGGAGCTAGAAACACAAGCATTAGATATTACTGTACTGTTGGAGCTAGAAACACAAGCATTAGATATTACTGTTGGAGCTAGAACCACAAGCATTATATATTACTGTTGGAGCTAGAAACACAAGCATTAGATATTACTGTTGGAGCTAGAAACACAAGCATTAGATATTACTGTTGGAGCTAGAAACACAAGCATTAGATATTACTGTACTGTTGGAGCTAGAAACACAAGCATTAGATATTACTGCACTGTTGGAGCTAGAAACACAAGCATTAGATATTACTGCACTGTTGGAGCTAGAAACACAGGCATTAGATATTACTGTACTGATGGAGCTAGAAACACAAGCATTAGATATTACCGTACTGATGGAGCTAGAAACACAAGCATTAGATATTACTGTTGGAGCTAGAAACACAAGCATTAGATATTACCTCTTGGAGCTAGAAACACAAGCATTAGATATTACTGTACTGATGGAGCTAGAAACACAAGCATTATATATTACTGTACTGTTGGAGCTAGAAACACAAGCATTATATATTACTGTTGGAGCTAGAAACACAAGCATTAGATATTACTGCACTGTTGGAGCTAGAAACACAAGCATTAGATATTACTGCACTGTTGGAGCTAGAAACACAAGCATTAGATATTACTGTTGGAGCTAGAAACACAAGCATTAGATATTACTGACTGTTGGAGCTAGAAACACAAGCATTATATATTACTGTTGGAGCTAGAAACACAAGCATTAGATATTACTGCACTGTTGGAGCTAGAAACACAAGCATTATATATTACTGTTGGAGCTAGAAACACAAGCATTAGATATTACTGCACTGTTGGAGCTAGAAACACAAGCATTATATATTACTGACTGTTGGAGCTAGAAACACAAGCATTAGATATTACTGCTCTGTTGGAGCTAGAAACACAAGCATTGTATATTACTGTACTGTTGGAGCTAGAAACACAAGCATTAGATATTACTGCACTGTTGGAGCTAGAAACACAAGCATTATATATTACTGTACTGTTGGAGCTAGAAACACAAGCATAAGATATTACTGTACTGTTGGAGCTAGAAACACAAGCATTAGATATTACTGTACTGATGGAGCTAGAAACACAAGCATTATATATTACTGTACTGTTGGAGCTAGAAACACAAGCATTATATATTACTGTACTGATGGAGCTAGAAACACAGGCATTATATATTACTGTACTGTTGGAGCTAGAAACACAAGCATTAGATATTACTGTACTGTTGGAGCTAGAAACACAAGCATTAGATATTACTGTACTGTTGGAGCTAGAAACACAAGCATTAGATATTACTGACTGTTGGAGCTAGAAACACAAGCATTAGATATTACTGTACTGTTGGAGCTAGAAACACAAGCATTATATATTACTGTTGGAGCTAGAAAAACAAGCATTAGATATTACTATACTGTTGGAGCTAGAAACACAAGCATTAGATATTACTGTTGGAGCTAGAAACACAAGCATTATATATTACTGTTGGATCTAGAAATACAAGCATTATATATTACTGTTGGAGCTAGAAACACAAGCATTAGATATTACTGTTGGAGCTAGAAACACAAGCATTTAGTTAGATGTTACTGTTGGAGCTAGAAACACAAGCATTTAGTTAGATATTACTGTTGGAGCTAGAAACACAAGCATTATATATTACTGTACTGATGGAGCTAGGAACACAAGCATTAGATATTACTGTTGGAGCTAGAAACACAAGCATTAGATATTACTATACTGATGGAGCTAGAAACACAAGCATTTTATATATTACTGTACTGATGGAGCTAGAAACACAAGCATTATATATTACTGTTGGAGCTAGAAACACAAGCATTAGATATTACTGCACTGTTGGAGCTAGAAACACAAGCATTAGATATTACTGTACTGTTGGAGCTAGAAACACAAGCATTAGATATTACTGCACTGTTGGAGCTTGAAACACAAGCATTATATATTACTGTACTGATGGAGCTAGAAACACAAGCATTAGATATTACTGTACTGTTGGAGCTAGAAACACAAGCATTAGATTGTACTGTTGGAGCTAGAAACACAAGCATTAGATATTACTGTACTGATGGAGCTAGAAACACAAGCATTAGATATTACTGTACTGTTGGAGCTAGAAACACAAGCATTATATATTACTGTACTGATGGAGCTAGAAACACAAGCATTAGATATTACTGTACTGATGGAGCTAGAAACACAAGCATTAGATATTACTGTACTGATGGAGCTAGAAACACAAGCATTAGATATTACTGCACTGTTGGAGCTAGAAACACAAGCATTAGATATTACTGTACTGTTGGAGCTAGAAACACAAGCATTAGATATTACTTTTGGAGCTAGAAACACAAGCATTAGATATTACTGTACTGATGGAGCTAGAAACACAAGCATTAGATATTACTGTTGGAGCTAGAAACACAAGCATTAGATATTACTGTTGGAGCTAGAAACACAAGCATTATATATTACTGTTGGAGCTAGAAACACAAGCATTAGATATTACTGCACTGTTGGAGCTAGAAACACAAGCATTATATATTACTGTACTGTTGGAGCTAGAAACACAAGCATTGTATATTACTGCACTGTTGGAGCTAGAAACACAAGCATTATATATTACTGTTGGAGCTAGAAACACAAGCATTGTATATTACTGCACTGTTGGAGCTAGAAACACAAGCATTTAGTTAGATATTACTGCACTGTTGGAGCTAGAAACACAAGCATTATATATTACTGTACTGATGGAGCTAGAAACACAAGCATTAGATATTACTGTACTGTTGGAGCTAGAAACACAAGCATTAGATATTACTGTACTGTTGGAGCTAGAAACACAAGCATTATATATTACTGTACTGTTGGAGCTAGAAACACAAGCATTAGATATTACTGTACTGATGGAGCTAGAAACACAAGCATTAGATATTACTGTACTGATGGAGCTAGAAACACAAGCATTAGATATTACTGTACTGATGGAGCTAGAAACACAAGCATTAGATATTACTGTACTGTTGGAGCTAGAAACACAAGCATTATATATTACTGTACTGATGGAGCTAGAAACACAAGCATTAGATATTACTGTACTGTTGGAGCTAGAAACACAAGCATTAGATATTACTGTACTGATGGAGCTAGAAACACAAGCATTAGATATTACTGTACTGTTGGAGCTAGAAACACAAGCATTAGATATTACTGTACTGATGGAGCTAGAAACACAAGCATTAGATATTACTGCACTGTTGGAGCTAGAAACACAAGCATTAGATATTACTGTACTGATGGAGCTAGAAACACAAGCATTAGATATTACTGTACTGATGGAGCTAGAAACACAAGCATTAGATATTACTTTTGGAGCTAGAAACACAAGCATTAGATATTACTGTACTGATGGAGCTAGAAACACAAGCATTAGATATTACTGTTGGAGCTAGAAACACAAGCATTAGATATTACTGTTGGAGCTAGAAACACAAGCATTATATATTACTGTTGGAGCTAGAAACACAAGCATTAGATATTACTGCACTGTTGGAGCTAGAAGCACAAGCATTATATATTACTGTACTGTTGGAGCTAGAAACACAAGCATTAGATATTACTGCACTGTTGGAGCTAGAAACACAAGCATTGTATATTACTGCACTGTTGGAGCTAGAAACACAAGCATTTAGTTAGATATTACTGTACTGTTGGAGCTAGAAACACAAGCATTATATATTACTGCACTGTTGGAGCTAGAAACACAAGCATTAGATATTACTGCACTGTTGGAGCTAGAAACACAAGCATTAGATATTACTGTACTGATGGAGCTAGAAACACAAACATTAGATATTACTGCACTGTTGGAGCTAGAAACACAAGCATTAGATATTACTGCACTGTTGGAGCTAGAAACACAAGCATTATATATTACTGACTGTTGGAGCTAGAAACACAAGCATTAGATATTACTGTACTGATGGAGCTAGAAACACAAGCATTATATATTACTGTACTGATGGAGCTAGAAACACAAGCATTATATATTACTGTTGGAGCTAGAAACACAAGCATTAGATATTACTGTACTGTTGGAGCTAGAAACACAAGCATTATATATTACTGTACTGATGGAGCTAGAAACACAGGCATTATATATTACTGTACTGTTGGAGCTAGAAACACAAGCATTAGATATTACTGTACTGATGGAGCTAGAAACACAAGCATTTGATATTACCGTACTGATGGAGCTAGAAACACAAGCATTAGATATTACTGTTGGAGCTAGAAACACAAGCATTAGATATTACTGCACTGTTGGAGCTAGAAACACAAGCATTATATATTACTGTACTGATGAAGCTAGAAACACAAGCATTATATATTACTGTACTGTTGGAGCTAGAAACACAAGCATTAGATATTACTGTACTGTTGGAGCTAGAAACACAAGCATTATATATTACTGTACTGTTGGAGCTAGAAACACAAGCATTATATATTACTGTACTGTTGGAGCTAGAAACACAAGCATTAGATATTACTGTACTGATGGAGCTAGAAACACAAGCATTAGATATTACTGTTGGAGCTAGAAACACAAGCATTAGATATTACTGTACTGTTGGAGCTAGAAACACAAGCATTATATATTACTGTACTGATGGAGCTAGAAACACAAGCATTAGATATTACTGTACTGTTGGAGCTAGAAACACAAGCATTAGATATTACTGTTGGAGCTAGAAACACAAGCATTATATATTACTGTTGGAGCTAGAAACACAAGCATTAGATATTACTGTTGGAGCTAGAAACACAAGCATTAGATATTACTGTTGGAGCTAGAAACACAAGCATTAGATATTACTGTACTGTTGGAGCTAGAAACACAAGCATTAGATATTACTGCACTGTTGGAGCTAGAAACACAAGCATTAGATATTACTGCACTGTTGGAGCTAGAAACACAGGCATTAGATATTACTGTACTGATGGAGCTAGAAACACAAGCATTAGATATTACCGTACTGATGGAGCTAGAAACACAAGCATTAGATATTACTGTTGGAGCTAGAAACACAAGCATTAGATATTACTGTTGGAGCTAGAAACACAAGCATTAGATATTACTGTACTGATGGAGCTAGAAACACAAGCATTATATATTACTGTACTGTTGGAGCTAGAAACACAAGCATTATATATTACTGTTGGAGCTAGAAACACAAGCATTAGATATTACTGCACTGTTGGAGCTAGAAACACAAGCATTAGATATTACTGCACTGTTGGAGCTAGAAACACAAGCATTAGATATTACTGTACTGATGGAGCTAGAAACACAAACATTAGATATTACTGCACTGTTGGAGCTAGAAACACAAGCATTAGATATTACTGCACTGTTGGAGCTAGAAACACAAGCATTATATATTACTGACTGTTGGAGCTAGAAACACAAGCATTAGATATTACTGTACTGATGGAGCTAGAAACACAAGCATTATATATTACTGTACTGATGGAGCTAGAAACACAAGCATTATATATTACTGTTGGAGCTAGAAACACAAGCATTAGATATTACTGTACTGTTGGAGCTAGAAACACAAGCATTATATATTACTGTACTGATGGAGCTAGAAACACAGGCATTATATATTACTGTACTGTTGGAGCTAGAAACACAAGCATTAGATATTACTGTACTGATGGAGCTAGAAACACAAGCATTTGATATTACCGTACTGATGGAGCTAGAAACACAAGCATTAGATATTACTGTTGGAGCTAGAAACACAAGCATTAGATATTACTGCACTGTTGGAGCTAGAAACACAAGCATTATATATTACTGTACTGATGAAGCTAGAAACACAAGCATTATATATTACTGTACTGTTGGAGCTAGAAACACAAGCATTAGATATTACTGTACTGTTGGAGCTAGAAACACAAGCATTATATATTACTGTACTGTTGGAGCTAGAAACACAAGCATTATATATTACTGTACTGTTGGAGCTAGAAACACAAGCATTAGATATTACTGTACTGATGGAGCTAGAAACACAAGCATTAGATATTACTGTTGGAGCTAGAAACACAAGCATTAGATATTACTGTACTGTTGGAGCTAGAAACACAAGCATTATATATTACTGTACTGATGGAGCTAGAAACACAAGCATTAGATATTACTGTACTGTTGGAGCTAGAAACACAAGCATTAGATATTACTGTTGGAGCTAGAAACACAAGCATTATATATTACTGTTGGAGCTAGAAACACAAGCATTAGATATTACTGTTGGAGCTAGAAACACAAGCATTAGATATTACTGTTGGAGCTAGAAACACAAGCATTAGATATTACTGTACTGTTGGAGCTAGAAACACAAGCATTAGATATTACTGCACTGTTGGAGCTAGAAACACAAGCATTAGATATTACTGCACTGTTGGAGCTAGAAACACAGGCATTAGATATTACTGTACTGATGGAGCTAGAAACACAAGCATTAGATATTACCGTACTGATGGAGCTAGAAACACAAGCATTAGATATTACTGTTGGAGCTAGAAACACAAGCATTAGATATTACCTCTTGGAGCTAGAAACACAAGCATTAGATATTACTGTACTGATGGAGCTAGAAACACAAGCATTATATATTACTGTACTGTTGGAGCTAGAAACACAAGCATTATATATTACTGTTGGAGCTAGAAACACAAGCATTAGATATTACTGCACTGTTGGAGCTAGAAACACAAGCATTAGATATTACTGTACTGATGGAGCTAGAAACACAAGCATTAGATATTACTGTTGGAGCTAGAAACACAAGCATTAGATATTACTGTACTGTTGGAGCTAGAAACACAAGCATTATATATTACTGTACTGATGGAGCTAGAAACACAAGCATTAGATATTACTGTACTGTTGGAGCTAGAAACACAAGCATTAGATATTACTGTTGGAGCTAGAAACACAAGCATTATATATTACTGTTGGAGCTAGAAACACAAGCATTAGATATTACTGTTGGAGCTAGAAACACAAGCATTAGATATTACTGTTGGAGCTAGAAACACAAGCATTAGATATTACTGTACTGTTGGAGCTAGAAACACAAGCATTAGATATTACTGCACTGTTGGAGCTAGAAACACAAGCATTAGATATTACTGCACTGTTGGAGCTAGAAACACAGGCATTAGATATTACTGTACTGATGGAGCTAGAAACACAAGCATTAGATATTACCGTACTGATGGAGCTAGAAACACAAGCATTAGATATTACTGTTGGAGCTAGAAACACAAGCATTAGATATTACCTCTTGGAGCTAGAAACACAAGCATTAGATATTACTGTACTGATGGAGCTAGAAACACAAGCATTATATATTACTGTACTGTTGGAGCTAGAAACACAAGCATTATATATTACTGTTGGAGCTAGAAACACAAGCATTAGATATTACTGCACTGTTGGAGCTAGAAACACAAGCATTAGATATTACTGCACTGTTGGAGCTAGAAACACAAGCATTAGATATTACTGTTGGAGCTAGAAACACAAGCATTAGATATTACTGACTGTTGGAGCTAGAAACACAAGCATTATATATTACTGTTGGAGCTAGAAACACAAGCATTAGATATTACTGCACTGTTGGAGCTAGAAACACAAGCATTATATATTACTGTTGGAGCTAGAAACACAAGCATTAGATATTACTGCACTGTTGGAGCTAGAAACACAAGCATTATATATTACTGACTGTTGGAGCTAGAAACACAAGCATTAGATATTACTGCTCTGTTGGAGCTAGAAACACAAGCATTGTATATTACTGTACTGTTGGAGCTAGAAACACAAGCATTAGATATTACTGCACTGTTGGAGCTAGAAACACAAGCATTATATATTACTGTACTGTTGGAGCTAGAAACACAAGCATAAGATATTACTGTACTGTTGGAGCTAGAAACACAAGCATTAGATATTACTGTACTGATGGAGCTAGAAACACAAGCATTATATATTACTGTACTGTTGGAGCTAGAAACACAAGCATTATATATTACTGTACTGATGGAGCTAGAAACACAGGCATTATATATTACTGTACTGTTGGAGCTAGAAACACAAGCATTAGATATTACTGTACTGTTGGAGCTAGAAACACAAGCATTAGATATTACTGTACTGTTGGAGCTAGAAACACAAGCATTAGATATTACTGACTGTTGGAGCTAGAAACACAAGCATTAGATATTACTGTACTGTTGGAGCTAGAAACACAAGCATTATATATTACTGTTGGAGCTAGAAAAACAAGCATTAGATATTACTATACTGTTGGAGCTAGAAACACAAGCATTAGATATTACTGTTGGAGCTAGAAACACAAGCATTATATATTACTGTTGGATCTAGAAATACAAGCATTATATATTACTGTTGGAGCTAGAAACACAAGCATTAGATATTACTGTTGGAGCTAGAAACACAAGCATTTAGTTAGATGTTACTGTTGGAGCTAGAAACACAAGCATTTAGTTAGATATTACTGTTGGAGCTAGAAACACAAGCATTATATATTACTGTACTGATGGAGCTAGGAACACAAGCATTAGATATTACTGTTGGAGCTAGAAACACAAGCATTAGATATTACTATACTGATGGAGCTAGAAACACAAGCATTTTATATATTACTGTACTGATGGAGCTAGAAACACAAGCATTATATATTACTGTTGGAGCTAGAAACACAAGCATTAGATATTACTGCACTGTTGGAGCTAGAAACACAAGCATTAGATATTACTGTACTGTTGGAGCTAGAAACACAAGCATTAGATATTACTGCACTGTTGGAGCTTGAAACACAAGCATTATATATTACTGTACTGATGGAGCTAGAAACACAAGCATTAGATATTACTGTACTGTTGGAGCTAGAAACACAAGCATTAGATTGTACTGTTGGAGCTAGAAACACAAGCATTAGATATTACTGTACTGATGGAGCTAGAAACACAAGCATTAGATATTACTGTACTGTTGGAGCTAGAAACACAAGCATTATATATTACTGTACTGATGGAGCTAGAAACACAAGCATTAGATATTACTGTACTGTTGGAGCTAGAAACACAAGCATTAGATATTACTGTACTGATGGAGCTAGAAACACAAGCATTAGATATTACTGTACTGATGGAGCTAGAAACACAAGCATTAGATATTACTGCACTGTTGGAGCTAGAAACACAAGCATTAGATATTACTGTACTGTTGGAGCTAGAAACACAAGCATTAGATATTACTTTTGGAGCTAGAAACACAAGCATTAGATATTACTGTACTGATGGAGCTAGAAACACAAGCATTAGATATTACTGTTGGAGCTAGAAACACAAGCATTAGATATTACTGTTGGAGCTAGAAACACAAGCATTATATATTACTGTTGGAGCTAGAAACACAAGCATTAGATATTACTGCACTGTTGGAGCTAGAAACACAAGCATTATATATTACTGTACTGTTGGAGCTAGAAACACAAGCATTGTATATTACTGCACTGTTGGAGCTAGAAACACAAGCATTATATATTACTGTTGGAGCTAGAAACACAAGCATTGTATATTACTGCACTGTTGGAGCTAGAAACACAAGCATTTAGTTAGATATTACTGCACTGTTGGAGCTAGAAACACAAGCATTATATATTACTGTACTGATGGAGCTAGAAACACAAGCATTAGATATTACTGTACTGTTGGAGCTAGAAACACAAGCATTAGATATTACTGTACTGTTGGAGCTAGAAACACAAGCATTATATATTACTGTACTGTTGGAGCTAGAAACACAAGCATTAGATATTACTGTACTGATGGAGCTAGAAACACAAGCATTAGATATTACTGTACTGATGGAGCTAGAAACACAAGCATTAGATATTACTGTACTGATGGAGCTAGAAACACAAGCATTAGATATTACTGTACTGTTGGAGCTAGAAACACAAGCATTATATATTACTGTACTGATGGAGCTAGAAACACAAGCATTAGATATTACTGTACTGTTGGAGCTAGAAACACAAGCATTAGATATTACTGTACTGATGGAGCTAGAAACACAAGCATTAGATATTACTGTACTGTTGGAGCTAGAAACACAAGCATTAGATATTACTGTACTGATGGAGCTAGAAACACAAGCATTAGATATTACTGCACTGTTGGAGCTAGAAACACAAGCATTAGATATTACTGTACTGATGGAGCTAGAAACACAAGCATTAGATATTACTGTACTGATGGAGCTAGAAACACAAGCATTAGATATTACTTTTGGAGCTAGAAACACAAGCATTAGATATTACTGTACTGATGGAGCTAGAAACACAAGCATTAGATATTACTGTTGGAGCTAGAAACACAAGCATTATATATTACTGTTGGAGCTAGAAACACAAGCATTAGATATTACTGCACTGTTGGAGCTAGAAGCACAAGCATTATATATTACTGTACTGTTGGAGCTAGAAACACAAGCATTAGATATTACTGCACTGTTGGAGCTAGAAACACAAGCATTGTATATTACTGCACTGTTGGAGCTAGAAACACAAGCATTTAGTTAGATATTACTGTACTGTTGGAGCTAGAAACACAAGCATTATATATTACTGCACTGTTGGAGCTAGAAACACAAGCATTTAGTTAGATATTACTGCACTGTTGGAGCTAGAAACACAAGCATTGTATATTACTGCACTGTTGGAGCTAGAAACACAAGCATTATATATTACTGCACTGTTGGAGCTAGAAACACAAGCATTAGATATTACCGTACTGATGGAGCTAGAAACACAAGCATTAGATATTACTGTTGGAGCTAGAAACACAAGCATTAGATATTACTGCACTGTTGGAGCTAGAAACACAAGCATTAGATATTCCTGTTGGAGCTAGAAACACAAGCATTATATATTACTGTTGGAGCTAGAAACACAAGCATTAGATATTACTGTACTGTTGGAGCTAGAAACACAAGCATTAGATATTACTGTACTGTTGGAGCTAGAAACACAAGCATTAGATATTACTGTACTGTTGGAACTAGAAACACAAGCATTATATATTACTGTACTGATGGAGCTAGAAACACAAGCATTAGATATTACTGTACTGATGGAGCTAGAAACACAAGCATTATATATTACTGTACTGTTGGAGCTAGAAACACAAGCATTAGATATTACTGTACTGTTGGAGCTAGAAACACAAGCATTAGATATTACTGTACTGTTGGAGCTAGAAACACAAGCATTATATATTACTGTACTGATGGAGCTAGAAACACAAGCATTATATATTACTGTACTGATGGAGCTAGAAACACAAGCATTAGATATTACTGTACTGTTGGAGCTAGAAACACATGCATTTAGTTAGATATTACTGTACTGTTGGAGCTAGAAACACAAGCATTATATATTACTGTTGGAGCTAGAAACACAAGCATTAGATATTACTGTACTGATGGAGCTAGAAACACATGCATTTAGTTAGATATTACTGTACTGTTGGAGCTAGAAACACAAGCATTAGATATTACTGTACTGTTGGAACTAGAAACACAAGCATTATATATTACTGTACTGATGGAGCTAGAAACACAAGCATTAGATATTACTGTACTGATGGAGCTAGAAACACAAGCATTATATATTACTGTACTGTTGGAGCTAGAAACACAAGCATTAGATATTACTGTACTGTTGGAGCTAGAAACACAAGCATTAGATATTACTGTACTGTTGGAGCTAGAAACACAAGCATTATATATTACTGTACTGATGGAGCTAGAAACACAAGCATTATATATTACTGTACTGATGGAGCTAGAAACACAAGCATTAGATATTACTGTACTGTTGGAGCTAGAAACACATGCATTTAGTTAGATATTACTGTACTGTTGGAGCTAGAAACACAAGCATTATATATTACTGTTGGAGCTAGAAACACAAGCATTAGATATTACTGTACTGTTGGAGCTAGGAACACAAGCATTTAGTTAGATATTACTGACTGTTGGAGCTAGAAACACAAGCATTTAGTTAGATATTACTGTTGGAGCTGGGAACACCAGCATTTAGTTAGATATTACTGACTGTTGGAGCTAGAAACACAAGCATATAGTTAGATATTGCTGTTGGAGCTAGAAACACAAGCATTTAGTTAGATATTGCTGTTGGAGCTAGAAACACAAGCATTTAGTTAGATATTGCTGTTGGAGCTAGAAACACAAGCATTTAGTTAGATATTGCTGTTGGAGCTAGAAACACAAGCATTTAGTTAGATATTGCTGTTGGAGCTAGAAACACAAGCATTTAGTTAGATATTGCTGTTGGAGCTAGAAACACAAGCATTTAGTTAGATATTGCTGTTGGAGCTAGAAACACAAGCATTTAGTTAGATATTACTGTTGGAGCTAGAAACACAAGCATTTAGTTAGATATTGCTGTTGGAGCTAGAAACACAATCATTTAGTTAGATATTGATGTTGGAGCTAGAAACACAAGCATTTAGTTAGATATTACTGTTGGAGCTAGAAACACAAGCATTTAGTTAGATGTTACTGTTGGAGCTAGAAACACAAGCATTTAGTTAGATGTTACTGTTGGAGCTAGAAACACAAGCATTAGATATGACTGCACTGTTGGAGCTAGGAACACCCTCAATAACATTGCTAAAAACGTGTATGTGACCAATAACGTGATCATCTCTCTCTCGGTCTCTACCTCCAGGTTTGTGCGTCAGTATCCGTTTGCCCTGCATGCCCTGTGGTCCCTACTGAGTGGTCGAACCCTGGTGGTCCTGGGATCTGAGGAGGGGAGGGTCAGGAGGCTGGTGTCCGCTCTAGCCCTCTACGTGCCTGGACCCGGGCGCTGTGGGGAGAGGGTCCAGCCCTGGTTGTCCTGCCCCTTCAGCCTCACTGACCTACAGCGATGGAAACTCATAGGACTGCAGAGGTGAGGAGGAAGGGGCGGTGCCTGTGTTCTACAGCAGCAGGCTGTCACATGACATGATGCTGTCATCTGTCCTGGTTTCAGTCTGTGCATCTTTTGACCGAAACACTTCCTGTTATAACTAGCCCATATACAGTCAACTTCCTGTTATAACTAGCCCATATACAGTCAACTTCCTGTTATAACTAGCCTATCTACGGTCTACTTCCTGTTATAACTAGCCTATATACGGTGAACTTCCTGTTATAACGAGCCTATATACAGTGAACTTCCTGTTATAACTAGCCTATATACGGTCAACGTTCTGTTATAACTAGCCTATATACAGTCAACTGCCCTATATACAGTAGACATGTCTCCTAGCTCCTACCCTATATACAGTAGACATGCCTCCTCCTCCTGCCCTATATACAGTAGACATGCCTCCTAGCTCCTACCCTATATACAGTAGACATGCCTCCTAGCTCCTACCCTATATACAGTAGACATGCCTCCTAGCTCCTACTCATACAGACAGCCTAATTAAAGTCTACACACCCCTTGCATAGTTCTCATTTTGCGGCCTTAAATTAAAGTATAAAAAGTGCATTTATATACAGTAGACGTGTCTCCTAGCTCCTACCCTATATACAGTAGACATGCCTCCTAGCTCCTACCCTATATACAGTAGACATGCCTCCTAGCTCCTACTCATACAGACAGCCTAATTAAAGTCTACACACCCCTTGCATAGTTCTCATTTTGCGGCCTTAAATTAAAGTATAAAAAGTGCATTTATTTGGGATCGTTTTCCCCCATTAATCAATATAAAATATGTCTAGACTTTCACGAGGCGCTGTGCATCTCACTCAGACTGAGGTTCTCCTCCCTCTTTACCTCCCAGGATGGCGTCTCCCGTGGGGACCAGCATGCTCTGCTCTCTGTCTCGCTACAGCCGTTACATCTCCGTCCTGGACGCCGACCGGAAGACCCTCCGTTGCCCCGGCTACCGCGGAACCCTCCTGGCCAACGTGGCGGACCACCGTACCCATCTGCGCCGAGGTTCCACCTACTTCCTTCATCTCCAGAACGTGCTCAGTAGACTGGCTTCCCGGGCCTTCCTCCTTAGCTTTACGCATCACCTCCACCTTCCCATCAGCCACCTGGAGCAGAGACAGGAAGTGGAGGAGAGGACGAGAGGCTTCCTGAGGGATCAGCTCAGGCTTGGGGAAGACGACTGTTCCATCCTGATGTACCTGAGTCAGCTGATCACACAGCACTACCTGGACAGTACCTCAGGAGGAGCTGTTACGACACAACCCCACCTGGAGAAGGACAACACGCCTGGAACCAACCAGCAGGACCTGGAAGCTAACAACATACTAGACCCTACCACTGGGGGCACTATAAACCCAGAGCAGTACCTACACCCTACCACAGGGGGTGCTGTAGACCAACAAGACCCTGAGTCTAATACTGGAGGCAGAGTGAATACAGGGCAGTACCTAGACCCTACCACTGGGGGCGCTATAACCCCAGAGACGGGCATAGACTCTACCACTGGGGGCGGTATAACCCCAGAGATGGGCCTAGACCCTACCACTGGGGGCGCTATAACCCCAGAGACGGGCGTAGAGCCTACCACTGGGGGCGCTATAACCCCAGAGACGGGCGTAGACTCTACCACTGGGGGTGCTATAACCCCAGCGCAGTACCTAGACCCTTCCACTGGGGGCGCTATAACCCCAGAGCAGTACCTAGACCCTACGATCCATCAGTCTGCTACTAGGAGCAGAGCTCCACCCAGCTTCACCTTTAACTACACCACCAGTCTCTTATACAAGATCTGATCTGACGGGGGTTGAATCTCCTGAGAGCCTTCAAGTCCTCAAAACAACACCGGAGGAGACAGATCTGCGGTAGATTCACTCTGGGTTGGAGACGGGAGGGCCTGTCTCTGTCTCCTAGGTAACCAGGAGAGACTGAGGGCCTGTCTCTGTCTCCTAGGTAATCAGGAGAGACGGGAGGGCCTGTCTCTGTCTCCTAGGTAATCAGGAGAGACTGAGGGCCTGTCTCTGTCTCCTAGGTAATCAGGAGAGACTGAGGGCCTGTCTCTGTCTCCTAGGTAATCAGGAGAGACTGAGGGCCTGTCTCTGTCTCCTAGGTAATCAGGAGGGACTGAGGGCCTGTCTCTGTCTCCTAGGTAATCAGGAGGGACTGAGGGCCTGTCTCTGTCTCCGAGGTAATCAGGAGAGACTGAGGGCCTGTCTCTGTCTCCTAGGTAACCAGGAGAGACTGAGGGGGTTTAGTGAATGTAATGTAGCAGTGTTCATGCTGTCCATCAAGTCCTCCTTCCGATGAATGCCCTAACCTCGGGGGGGGGGGGGGGGGGCCTGGACGCTGATCAGCCTGGACGCTGATTTAGATTGATTGACAAGTCACTATGAACCGTCCTTCTGATCTGAGCGAGAAGTGTGTGTGTGTGTGTGTGTGTAACGTTAATATGAGGCATGTTCTGTGTGTGTTCGTGCCGGTCTGTCTCCCGTGACGTTGCATGTTGTCCACGGAACCACAGTACTACTACAGTTGCTTAGGAACGTTGACGTTGTAAAAAGATCAGATTGGTGCCCATTCAACACATCTAATCTAACAAAAGAGGATAATTTGTCAAATCTGTCACGATTTATGTTTTGTAACAAACCCACAATGTATTTACTTAAGTCCCGATTATATTGGACTGTTTTCCCTGCGTAACATGTAGAAGTTGTCCCTTTCCCAGGTTTAGAAGAAGAGGTGACTGCTAAATGCTAACTCCCATTCGTATAAGCTGGTAGCATAGCTAGCATACAGAAATTGTTGATGGTAGTCATGTCGTTTAAAAAAAAAACGAATGCACTTGATTGGTGACGATGACATGAGTTGATGTTAACCAAGCAATACCTCAACATCGTGTGAAATAGACAATAGCTTAACTGTAGGCTAATTTAGCTTTGTCGCCCCCCCCCCCCCCCCCCCCCCAATGAGGAAGCTTGGGGATCTTAACCCCCGACGCGTTTCCATGGCAACGGCGTTCCCATTGTTTTGTTCAGTTGGATTTAGCTCGTTACTGCATCTGTAACCAACGACGTGTATATAAACTCTGGACTGCTGATGCTTTGTCGCCCCCCCCCCCCAATGAGGAAGCTTGGGGATCTTAACCCCCGACGCGTTTCCATGGCAACGGCGTTCCCATTGTTTTGTTCAGTTGGATTTAGCTCGTTACTGCATCTGTAACCAACGACGTGTATATAAACTCTGGACTGCTGATGCTTTGTCGCCCCCCCCCCCCCCCCCCCCCCCAATGAGGAAGCTTGGGGATCTTAACCCCCGACGCGTTTCCATGGCAACGGCGTTCCCATTGTTTTGTTCAGTTGGATTTAGCTCGTTACTGCATCTGTAACCAACGCCGTGTATATAAACTCTGGACTGCTGATGCTTTGTCGCCCCCCCCCCCAATGAGGAAGCTTGGGGATCTTAACCCCCGACGCGTTTCCATGGCAACGGCGTTCCCATTGTTTTGTTCAGTTGGATTTAGCTCGTTACTGCATCTGTAACCAACGCCGTGTATATAAACTCTGGACTGCTGATGCTTTGTCGCCCCCCCCCCCCAATGAGGAAGCTTGGGGATCTTAACCCCCGACGCGTTTCCATGGCAACGGCGTTCCCATTGTTTTGTTCAGTTGGATTTAGCTCGTTACTGCATCTGTAACCAACGACGTGTATATAAACTCTGGACTGCTGATGCTTTGTCGCCCCCCCCCCCCAATGAGGAAGCTTGGGGATCTTAACCCCCGACGCGTTTCCATGGCAACGGCGTTCCCATTGTTTTGTTCAGTTGGATTTAGCTCGTTACTGCATCTGTAACCAACGACGTGTATATAAACTCTGGACTGCTGATGCTTTGTCGCCCCCCCCCCCCCCCCCCCCCCCCCCCCAATGAGGAAGCTTGGGGATCTTAACCCCCGACGCGTTTCCATGGCAACGGCGTTCCCATTGTTTTGTTCAGTTGGATTTAGCTCGTTACTGCATCTGTAACCAACGACGTGTATATAAACTCTGGACTGCTGATGCTTTGTCGCCCCCCCCCCCCCCCCCCCCCCCCAATGAGGAAGCTTGGGGATCTTAACCCCCGACGCGTTTCCATGGCAACGGCGTTCCCATTGTTTTGTTCAGTTGGATTTAGCTCGTTACTGCATCTGTAACCAACGACGTGTATATAAACTCTGGACTGCTGATGCTTTGTCGCCCCCCCCCCCCAATGAGGAAGCTTGGGGATCTTAACCCCCGACGCGTTTCCATGACAACGGCGTTCCCATTGTTTTGTTCAGTTGGATTTAGCTCGTTACTGCATCTGTAACCAACGACGTGTATATAAACTCTGGACTGCTGATGCTTTGTCGCCCCCCCCCCCCAATGAGGAAGCTTGGGGATCTTAACCCCCGACGCGTTTCCATGGCAACGGCGTTCCCATTGTTTTGTTCAGTTGGATTTAGCTCGTTACTGCATCTGTAACCAACGACGTGTATATAAACTCTGGACTGCTGATGCTTTGTCGCCCCCCCCCCCCCCCCCCCCAATGAGGAAGCTTGGGGATCTTAACCCCCGACGCGTTTCCATGGCAACGGCGTTCCCATTGTTTTGTTCAGTTGGATTTAGCTCGTTACTGCATCTGTAACCAACGACGTGTATATAAACTCTGGACTGCTGATGCTTTGTCGCCCCCCCCCCCCCCCCCCCCCCAATGAGGAAGCTTGGGGATCTTAACCCCCGACGCGTTTCCATGGCAACGGCGTTCCCATTGTTTTGTTCAGTTGGATTTAGCTCGTTACTGCATCTGTAACCAACGACGTGTATATAAACTCTGGACTGCTGATGCTTTGTCGCCCCCCCCCCCCAATGAGGAAGCTTGGGGATCTTAACCCCCGACGCGTTTCCATGGCAACGGCGTTCCCATTGTTTTGTTCAGTTGGATTTAGCTCGTTACTGCATCTGTAACCAACGACGTGTATATAAACTCTGGACTGCTGATGCTTTGTCGCCCCCCCCCCCCCCCCCCCAATGAGGAAGCTTGGGGATCTTAACCCCCGACGCGTTTCCATGGCAACGGCGTTCCCATTGTTTTGTTCAGTTGGATTTAGCTCGTTACTGCATCTGTAACCAACGACGTGTATATAAACTCTGGACTGCTGATGCTTTGTCGCCCCCCCCCCCCCCCCCCCCCAATGAGGAAGCTTGGGGATCTTAACCCCCGACGCGTTTCCATGGCAACGGCGTTCCCATTGTTTTGTTCAGTTGGATTTAGCTCGTTACTGCATCTGTAACCAACGACGTGTATATAAACTCTGGACTGCTGATGCTTTGTCGCCCCCCCCCCCCCCCCCCAATGAGGAAGCTTGGGGATCTTAACCCCCGACGCGTTTCCATGGCAACGGCGTTCCCATTGTTTTGTTCAGTTGGATTTAGCTCGTTACTGCATCTGTAACCAACGACGTGTATATAAACTCTGGACTGCTGATGCTTTGTCGCCCCCCCCCCCCAATGAGGAAGCTTGGGGATCTTAACCCCCGACGCGTTTCCATGGCAACGGCGTTCCCATTGTTTTGTTCAGTTGGATTTAGCTCGTTACTGCATCTGTAACCAACGCCGTGTATATAAACTCTGGACTGCTGATGCTTTGTCGCCCCCCCCCCCAATGAGGAAGCTTGGGGATCTTAACCCCCGACGCGTTTCCATGGCAACGGCGTTCCCATTGTTTTGTTCAGTTGGATTTAGCTCGTTACTGCATCTGTAACCAACGACGTGTATATAAACTCTGGACTGCTGATGCTTTGTCGCCCCCCCCCCCCCCCCCCCCCCAATGAGGAAGCTTGGGGATCTTAACCCCCGACGCGTTTCCATGGCAACGGCGTTCCCATTGTTTTGTTCAGTTGGATTTAGCTCGTTACTGCATCTGTAACCAACGACGTGTATATAAACTCTGGACTGCTGATGCTTTGTTTTGGCCATTCAGAGGCTTTCAGCCACCGGTCGGCCATTTTGACAGTCCTCCATAGGATTGAATGGAATTCTACAGCATTTCAATTAAAGGTTTCGAGGACCAAATTACATGTATTTCAGTATTTGTTGTTGTTGTAGTTTGGGACAGTAACATTAGTAGTTTTAAGGGAGGGTGGGGACGTTTATTTTTTTTAGTGTAGCTCACATGTGTAAAATTATACATTTAAGGTGTATAATGGAATAAACGTGTCAGAAATGAATGTTGTGACGTTAGTAAATGGATTTCTATATCTTCCAACATATTATTTACAATTGAGAGCCAAGATGGCTGCCGGTGGCTTCAATACAGCACCCCCCTGTCAGCCATCCAGGGTTTATACACATCATTAAGGAGAGCCAAGATGGCTGCCGGTGGCTTCAATACAGCACCCCTTTGTCAGCCATCCAGGGTTTATACACATCATTAAGGAGAGCCAAGATGGCTGCCCGGTGGCTTCAATACAGCACCCCTTTGTCAGCCATCCAGGGTTTATACACATTAAGGAGAGCCAAGATGGCTGCCCGGTGGCTTCAATACAGCACCCCTTTGTCAGCCATCCAGGGTTTATACACATCATTGATTTATAGAGCCATATAGCTGTGTCATAATTCCCATAAAACCTAGCGGTCAAATAGGGAAATGGTTCCAATCATTTTTCCACCATGTTAATCTCTCTCGGACAAGGTGACTTTTATCAATATATTCGGCTCTGTTTACTCTGATTTGAAAATGCTAATTAGCATCAAAGTAAACATGCAAAACTACAAATCCCAGCATGCTCCTGCACGTCATCTGTAGCTGACACCTTTGCTAACAGGTATTGTGTCAATTAAAAACTTACAAGACAGTTCGCAGAATTGTCCATTTAAATGAAATGTAGCCAATGTATTAATAACTACATTTAGCTAACATTAGATAGTTAATACAGAGATTCTTACCTTTGTCTCGATTCGTCAGTCTCTTGTCCAGATCATCATGGTATTTGTAGTTCTTTATGATAGCCACATTAGCAGCTAATTAGCATTTATTTTTTTGTGTGTGTGGGGGGGGGGGGGGGGGGGGGGGGGGGGGGTAAATAAAGGCAACCTATATTTGATTTAAATAATCACCTTGTCCAAGAGAGATTTACTGTGGTGTGGTACTCTACAGAGGAGGGACTGTCAGATGTGAACCATTTCCCTGTTATTGAGTACTATGACTGTACTGTGGTACTCTACAGAGGAGGGACTGTCAGATGTGAACCATTTCCCTGTTATTGAGTACTATGACTGTACTGTGGTACTCTACAGAGGAGGGACTGTCAGATGTGAACCATTTCCCTGTTATTGGGTCCTATGACTGTACTGTGGTACTCTACAGAGGAGGGACTGTCAGATGTGAAGCATTTCCCTGTTATTGAGTACTATGACTGTACTGTGGTACTCTACAGAGGAGGGACTGTCAGATGCACCATAATAACCTGAAGGTAAAGCAGTACTGGAAGCCATATTTAAAATGGCATACGTGGAGCATGCTGGGAAAATAATTGATTTAAATGTGTTTTCAGATGGTCACCGTTCATATAATACATTAAATACATACAGGTTGTAGTCAGAAGTTTACATACACTTAGGTTGGAGTCACTAAAACTCGTTTTTCAACCACTCCACACATTTCTTGTTAACAAACTATAGTTTTGGCAAGTCGGTTAGGACATCTACTTTGTGCATGACACAAGTCATTTTTCCAACAATTGTTTACAGACAGATTACTGTCAGGAGGAATGAGCCAAAATTCACCCAATTCATTGTGGGAAGATTGTGGAAGGCTACCCAAAACGTTTGACCCAAGTTAAACAATTTAAAGACAATGCTACCAAATACTAATTGAGTGTATGTAAACCTCTGACCCACTGGGAATGTGATGAAAGAAATTAAAGCTGAAATAAATAATTGTCTCTACTACTATTCTGACATTTCACATTCTTAAAATAAAGTGGTGATCCTAACTGACCTAAAACAGGGATTTTTTACTTGGATTAAATGTCAGAAATTGTGAAAAACTGAGTTTAAATGTATTTGACTAAGGTGTATGTAAACTTCCTACTTCAACTGTACATCAGACGATATTGGCGAGCTATTTTCACAGGTACATTATTTTCCCCATTTCAACCTGATGCTTAAATATTGTGATATTTCAACCTGGAAGTAACATGTAAAGGGAGCAGTGCAATGTAACGACACAACAACAACCAGGAAATATGTAACAACACAACAACCAGGAAATATGTAACGACACAACAACCAGGAAATATGTAACAACAAGAAAATATGTAACAACAACCAGGAAATATGTAACGACACAACAACAACCAGGAAATATGTAACAACACAACAACCAGGAAATATGTAACAACAACCAGGAAATATGTAACAACAACAACAACAACCAGGAAATATGTAACAACACAACAACAACCAGGAAATATGTAACAACACAACAACCAGGAAATATGTAACAACAACCAGGAAATATGTAACAACACAACAACAACCAGGAAATATGTAACAACAACCAGGAAATATGTAACAACACAACAACCAGGAAATATGTAACAACATAACAACCAGGAAATATGTAACAACAACCAGGAAATATGTAACAACAACAACCAGGAAATATGTAACAACACAACAACAACCAGGAAATATGTAACGACAACAACAACAACCAGGAAATATGTAACAACAACAACCAGGAAATATGTAACAACACAACAACAACCAGGAAATATGTAACGACAACAACAACAACCAGGAAATATGTAACAACAACCAGGAAATATGTAACAACACAACAACAACCAGGAAATATGTAACAACAACCAGGAAATATGTAACAACAACCAGGAAATATGTAACAACAACCAGGAAATATGTAACAACAACCAGGAAATATGTAACAACCAGGAAATATGTAACAACCAGGAAATATGTAACAACAACCAGGAAATATGTAACAACAACCAGGAAATATGTAACAACACAACAACAACCAGGAAATATGTAACAACAACAACCAGGAAATATGTAACAACAACAACAAGGAAATATGTAACAACAACCAGGAAATATGTAACAACAACCAGGAAATATGTAACAACACAACAACAACCAGGAAATATGTAACAACAACAACAACAACCAGGAAATATGTAACAACAACAACAACAACCAGGAAATATGTAACAACAACCAGGAAATATGTAACAACACAACAACAACCAGGAAATATGTAACAACAACCAGGAAATATGTAACAACAACCAGGAAATATGTAACAACACAACAACAACCAGGAAATATGTAACAACAACAACCAGGAAATATGTAACAACAACAACAACAACCAGGAAATATGTAACAACAACAACAACCAGGAAATATGTAACAACAACAACAACAACCAGGAAATATGTAACAACAACAACAACCAGGAAATATGTAACAACAACCAGGAAATATGTAACAACACAACAACAACCAGGAAATATGTAACAACAACAACCAGGAAATATGTAACAACACAACAACAACCAGGAAATATGTAACAACAACCAGGAAATATGTAACAAACACAACAACAACCAGGAAATATGTAACAACACAACAACAACCAGGAAATATGTAACAATAACAACAACCAGGAAATATGTAACAACAACCAGGAAATATGTAACACCAACAACAACAACCAGGAAATATGTAACAACAACAACAACAACCAGGAAATATGTAACAACAACCAGGAAATATGTAACAACACAACAACAACCAGGAAATATGTAACAACAACCAGGAAATATGTAACAACAACCAGGAAATATGTAACAACACAACAACAACCAGGAAATATGTAACAACAACAACAACAACCAGGAAATATGTAACAACAACAACAACAACCAGGAAATATGTAACAACAACCAGGAAATATGTAACAACACAACAACAACCAGGAAATATGTAACAACAACCAGGAAATATGTAACAACACAACAACAACCAGGAAATATGTAACAACAACAACCAGGAAATATGTAACAACAACAACAACAACCAGGAAATATGTAACAACAACAACAACCAGGAAATATGTAACAACAACAACAACAACCAGGAAATATGTAACAACAACAACAACCAGGAAATATGTAACAACAACCAGGAAATATGTAACAACACAACAACAACCAGGAAATATGTAACAACAACCAGGAAATATGTAACAACACAACAACAACCAGGAAATATGTAACAACAACCAGGAAATATGTAACAACAACAACAACCAGGAAATATGTAACAACACAACAACCAGGAAATATGTAACAACACAACAACAACCAGGAAATATGTAACAACAACAACAACCAGGAAATATGTAACAACAACCAGGAAATATGTAACAACACAACAACCAGGAAATATGTAACAACACAACAACCAGGAAATATGTAACAACAACAACAACCAGGAAATATGTAACAACACAACAACCAGGAAATATGTAACAACACAACAACCAGGAAATATGTAACAACACAACAACCAGGAAATATGTAACAACAACCAGGAAATATGTAACAACAACCAGGAAATATGTAACAACCAGGAAATATGTAACAACACAACAACAACCAGGAAATATGTAACAACAACAACCAGGAAATATGTAACAACACAACAACCAGGAAATATGTAACAACACAACAACAACCAGGAAATATGTAACAACAACAACCAGGAAATATGTAACAACAACAACAACAACCAGGAAATATGTAACAACAACAACAACCAGGAAATATGTAACAACAACAACAACAACCAGGAAATATGTAACAACAACAACAACCAGGAAATATGTAACAACAACCAGGAAATATGTAACAACACAACAACAACCAGGAAATATGTAACAACAACAACCAGGAAATATGTAACAACACAACAACAACCAGGAAATATGTAACAACAACCAGGAAATATGTAACAAACACAACAACAACCAGGAAATATGTAACAACACAACAACAACCAGGAAATATGTAACAATAACAACAACCAGGAAATATGTAACAACAACCAGGAAATATGTAACACCAACAACAACAACCAGGAAATATGTAACAACAACAACAACAACCAGGAAATATGTAACAACAACCAGGAAATATGTAACAACACAACAACAACCAGGAAATATGTAACAACAACCAGGAAATATGTAACAACAACCAGGAAATATGTAACAACACAACAACAACCAGGAAATATGTAACAACAACAACAACAACCAGGAAATATGTAACAACAACAACAACAACCAGGAAATATGTAACAACAACCAGGAAATATGTAACAACACAACAACAACCAGGAAATATGTAACAACAACCAGGAAATATGTAACAACACAACAACAACCAGGAAATATGTAACAACAACAACCAGGAAATATGTAACAACAACAACAACAACCAGGAAATATGTAACAACAACAACAACCAGGAAATATGTAACAACAACAACAACAACCAGGAAATATGTAACAACAACAACAACCAGGAAATATGTAACAACAACCAGGAAATATGTAACAACACAACAACAACCAGGAAATATGTAACAACAACCAGGAAATATGTAACAACACAACAACAACCAGGAAATATGTAACAACAACCAGGAAATATGTAACAACAACAACAACCAGGAAATATGTAACAACACAACAACCAGGAAATATGTAACAACACAACAACAACCAGGAAATATGTAACAACAACAACAACCAGGAAATATGTAACAACAACCAGGAAATATGTAACAACACAACAACCAGGAAATATGTAACAACACAACAACCAGGAAATATGTAACAACAACAACAACCAGGAAATATGTAACAACACAACAACCAGGAAATATGTAACAACACAACAACCAGGAAATATGTAACAACACAACAACCAGGAAATATGTAACAACAACCAGGAAATATGTAACAACAACCAGGAAATATGTAACAACCAGGAAATATGTAACAACACAACAACAACCAGGAAATATGTAACAACAAGAACCAGGAAATATGTAACACAACAACAACCAGGAAATATGTAACAACAACCAGGAAATATGTAACAACAACCAGGAAATATGTAACAACACAACAACAACCAGGAAATATGTAAAAACAACAACCAGGAAATATGTAACAACAACAACAAGGAAATATGTAACAACAACCAGGAAATATGTAACAACAACCAGGAAATATGTAACAACACAACAACAACCAGGAAATATGTAACAACAACAACAACAACCAGGAAATATGTAACAACAACAACAACAACCAGGAAATATGTAACAACAACCAGGAAATATGTAACAACACAACAACAACCAGGAAATATGTAACAACAACCAGGAAATATGTAACAACAACCAGGAAATATGTAACAACAACCAGGAAATATGTAACAACACAACAACAACCAGGAAATATGTAACAACAACAACCAGGAAATATGTAACAACAACAACAACAACCAGGAAATATGTAACAACAACAACAACCAGGAAATATGTAACAACAACAACAACAACCAGGAAATATGTAACAACAACAACAACCAGGAAATATGTAACAACAACCAGGAAATATGTAACAACACAACAACAACCAGGAAATATGTAACAACAACAACCAGGAAATATGTAACAACACAACAACAACCAGGAAATATGTAACAACAACCAGGAAATATGTAACAACACAACAACAACCAGGAAATATGTAACAACACAACAACAACCAGGAAATATGTAACAATAACAACAACCAGGAAATATGTAACAACAACCAGGAAATATGTAACAACAACCAGGAAATATGTAACAACAACCAGGAAATATGTAACAACACAACAACAACCAGGAAATATGTAACAACAACAACCAGGAAATATGTAACAACAACAACAAGGAAATATGTAACAACAACCAGGAAATATGTAACAACAACCAGGAAATATGTAACAACACAACAACAACCAGGAAATATGTAACAACAACAACAACAACCAGGAAATATGTAACAACAACAACAACAACCAGGAAATATGTAACAACAACCAGGAAATATGTAACAACACAACAACAACCAGGAAATATGTAACAACAACCAGGAAATATGTAACAACAACCAGGAAATATGTAACAACACAACAACAACCAGGAAATATGTAACAACAACAACCAGGAAATATGTAACAACAACAACAACAACCAGGAAATATGTAACAACAACAACAACCAGGAAATATGTAACAACAACAACAACAACCAGGAAATATGTAACAACAACAACAACCAGGAAATATGTAACAACAACCAGGAAATATGTAACAACACAACAACAACCAGGAAATATGTAACAACAACAACCAGGAAATATGTAACAACACAACAACAACCAGGAAATATGTAACAACAACCAGGAAATATGTAACAACACAACAACAACCAGGAAATATGTAACAACACAACAACAACCAGGAAATATGTAACAATAACAACAACCAGGAAATATGTAACAACAACCAGGAAATATGTAACAACAACCAGGAAATATGTAACAACACAACAACAACCAGGAAATATGTAACAACAACCAGGAAATATGTAACAACACAACAACAACCAGGAAATATGTAACAACAACAACAACAACCAGGAAATATGTAACAACAACCAGGAAATATGTAACAACCCAACAACAACCAGGAAATATGTAACAACAACCAGTAAATATGTAACAACAACCAGGAAATATGTAACAACAACCAGGAAATATGTAACAACACAACAACAACCAGGAAATATGTAACAACCAGGAAATATGTAACAACAACCAGGAAATATGTAACAACACAACAACAACCAGGAAATATGTAACAACCAGGAAATATGTAACAACAACCAGGAAATATGTAACAACAACAACAACAACCAGGAAATATGTAACA
The DNA here is from genome assembly GCF_045791955.1 of Oncorhynchus clarkii lewisi. Taxonomy (NCBI): domain Eukaryota; kingdom Metazoa; phylum Chordata; class Actinopteri; order Salmoniformes; family Salmonidae; genus Oncorhynchus; species Oncorhynchus clarkii. The sequence continues at coordinate 66,082,383 of NC_092159.1, read as the reverse complement.
ACAACCAGGAAATATGTAACAACACAACAACCAGGAAATATGTAACAACAACAACAACAACCAGGAAATATGTAACAACAACCAGGAAATATGTAACAACAACCAGGAAATATGTAACAACACAACAACAACCAGGAAATATGTAACAACACAACAACAACCAGGAAATATGTAACAACAACAACCAGGAAATATGTAACACAACAACAACCAGGAAATATGTAACAACCAGGAAATATGTAACAACAACCAGGAAATATGTAACAACAACCAGGAAATATGTAACAACAACCAGGAAATATGTAACAACCAGGAAATATGTAACAACCAGGAAATATGTAACAACAACAACCAGGAAATATGTAACAACAACCAGGAAATATGTAACAACAACCAGGAAATATGTAACAACAACCAGGAAATATGTAACAACACAACAACAACCAGGAAATATGTAACAACCAGGAAATATGTAACAACAACCAGGAAATATGTAACAACAACCAGGAAATATGTAACAACACAACAACAACCAGGAAATATGTAACAACAACAACAACCAGGAAATATGTAACAACAACAACAACAACCAGGAAATATGTAACAACAACCAGGAAATATGTAACACAACAACCAGGAAATATGTAACAACAACCAGGAAATATGTAACAACACAACAACAACCAGGAAATATGTAACAACCAGGAAATATGTAACAACACAACAACAACCAGGAAATATGTAACAACAACAACCAGGAAATATGTAACACAACAACAACCAGGAAATATGTAACAACAACCAGGAAATATGTAACAACAACCAGGAAATATGTAACAACAACCAGGAAATATGTAACAACCAGGAAATATGTAACAACAACAACCAGGAAATATGTAACAACAACCAGGAAATATGTAACAACAACCAGGAAATATGTAACAACACAACAACAACCAGGAAATATGTAACAACCAGGAAATATGTAACAACAACCAGGAAATATGTAACAACAACCAGGAAATATGTAACAACACAACAACAACCAGGAAATATGTAACAACAACAACAACCAGGAAATATGTAACAACAACAACAACAACCAGGAAATATGTAACAACAACCAGGAAATATGTAACAACAACAACAACCAGGAAATATGTAACAACAACCAGGAAATATTTAACAATAACAACAACCAGGAAATATGTAACAATAACCAGGAAATATGTAACAATAACAACAACCAGGAAATATGTAACAACAACCAGGAAATATGTAACAATAACAACAACCAGGAAATATGTAACAACAACCAGGAAATATGTAACAATAACAACAACCAGGAAATATGTAACAACAACCAGGAAATATGTAACAATAACAACAACCAGGAAATATGTAACAATAACCAGGAAATATGTAACAATAACAACAACCAGGAAATATGTAACAACACAACAACCAGGAAATATGTAACAATAACAACAACCAGGAAATATGTAACAACAACCAGGAAATATGTAACAACAACCAGGAAATATGTAACAACACAACAACCAGGAAATATGTAACAACAACAACAAGGAAATATGTAACAACAACCAGGAAATATGTAACAACAACCAGGAAATATGTAACAATAACCAGGAAATATGTAACAATAACAACAACCAGGAAATATGTAACAACACAACAACCAGGAAATATGTAACAATAACAACAACCAGGAAATATGTAACAACAACCAGGAAATATGTAACAACAACCAGGAAATATGTAACAACACAACAACCAGGAAATATGTAACAACAACCAGGAAATATGTAACAACAACAACAACAACCAGGAAATATGTAACAACAACAACAACAACCAGGAAATATGTTACAACAACAACAACCAGGAAATATGTAACAACAACAACAACAACAACCAGGAAATATGTTACAACAACAACAACCAGGAAATAGGTCCTTAATACCGTAGGGATGTTGGGTTTTATATATTTAAAGCAGCGTTTCCCCAAACTCGGTCCTGGGGACCTTAGGTTGTATGGTGCTAGTGGAAAAACACCAAAAGGTCCCCAGGACCGAGTTTGAGAAACACTGCTTTTAATGTATTACTGTACACAAATGGTGACCACAGCTCTTCCCAAAATACATTTAAATAGTTTGTTTTATGCCAATTTGTTTTCCTACCCTGCTCCGTGTATTCAATGTATTGCTGATGGGGGATCCTAATGAATCAAAAGTCCATTTGAAATGTGCCGCCCGGTGCGGCTCGTCCCCGGGGGTGAAGCGTCCGACAGTTCCTACTCTGTACGTTCCTAGTTACGGCGCTACTACACCCGGGCGGCGGCAACCACTTTCCCCATAGTAACCATCCAGCGTCTCCCTGGACACTTTTTAAAAGTACTACTAAATGTGACGTATTGAAACTGTTTTTCGAAGGTTGTCGTAGTAACGTTGTGGGAGTGTTGTGACGTCAGCATGTAAGGGGGTCGTTTTTAAACGTTGACAGGACGACCACCGTTTTACGGAGATGTTGACCAAATGTTTGTGGATTGACGCGATAACCTGTTACCAAACCATTCCATCAACACATCTATAACCTGTTACCAGACCATTCCATCTATAACCTGTTACCAGACCATTCCATCTATAACCTGTTACCAGACCATTCCATCTATAACCTGTTACCAGACCATTCCATCTATAACCTGTTACCAGGCAATTCCATCTATAACCTGTTACCAGACCATTCCATCTACACATCTATAACCTGTTACCAGACCATTCCATCTACACATCTATAACCTGTTACCAGACCATTCCATCTCCAACCTGTTACCAGAACATTCCATCTATAACCTGTTACCAGACCATTCCATCTCCAACCTGTTACCAGACCATTCCATCTATAACCTGTTACCTGACCATTCCATCTATAACCTGTTACCAGACCATTCCATCTATAACCTGTTACCAGACCATTCCATCTATAACCTGTTACCAGACCATTCCATCTATAACCTGTTACCAGACCATTCCATCTCCAACCTGTTACCAGACCATTCCATCTATAACCTGTTACCAGACCATTCCATCTATAACCTGTTACCAGACCATTCCATCTATAACCTGTTACCTGACCATTCCATCTATAACCTGTTACCTGACCATTCCATCTATAACCTGTTACCAGACCATTCCATCTATAACCTGTTACCAGACCATTCCATCTATAACCTGTTACCAGACCATTCCATCTATAACCTGTTACCAGACCATTCCATCTATAACCTGTTACCAGACCATTCCATCTCCAACCTGTTACCAGACCATTCCATCTATAACCTGTTACCAGACCATTCCATCTATAACCTGTTACCAGACCATTCCATCTATAACCTGTTACCTGACCATTCCATCTATAACCTGTTACCTGACCATTCCATCTATAACCTGTTACCAGACCATTCCATCTATAACCTGTTACCAGACCATTCCATCTATAACCTGTTACCAGACCATTCCATCTATAACCTGTTACCAGACCATTCCATCTATAACCTGTTACCAGACCATTCCATCTCCAACCTGTTACCAGACCATTCCATCTATAACCTGTTACCAGACCATTCCATCTATAACCTGTTACCAGACCATTCCATCTATAACCTGTTACCTGACCATTCCATCTATAACCTGTTACCTGACCATTCCATCTATAACCTGTTACCAGACCATTCCATCTATAACCTGTTATCAGACCATTCCATCTATAACCTGTTACCAGACCATTCCATCTATAACCTGTTACCTGACCATTCCATCTATAACCTGTTACCTGACCATTCCATCTATAACCTGTTACCAGACCATTCCATCTATAACCTGTTACCAGACCATTCCATCTATAACCTGTTACCAGACCATTCCATCTATAACCTGTTACCAGACCATTCCATCTATAACCTGTTACCAGACCATTCCATCTATAACCTGTTACCTGACCATTCCATCTATAACCTGTTACCTGACCATTCCATCTATAACCTGTTACCAGACCATTCCATCTATAACCTGTTACCAGACCATTCCATCTATAACCTGTTACCAGACCATTCCATCTATAACCTGTTACCTGACCATTCCATCTATAACCTGTTACCTGACCATTCCATCTATAACCTGTTACCTGACCATTCCATCTATAACCTTTTACCAGACCATTCCATCTATAACCTGTTACCAGACCATTCCATCTATAACCTGTTACCAGACCATTCCATCTATAACCTGTTACCTGACCATTCCATCTATAACCTGTTACCTGACCATTCCATCTATAACCTGTTACCAGACCATTCCATCTATAACCTTTTACCAGACCATTCCATCTATAACCTGTTACCAGACCATTCCATCTATAACCTGTTACCAGACCATTCCATCTATAACCTGTTACCAGACCATTCCATCTATAACCTGTTACCAGACCATTCCATCTATAACCTGTTACCAGACCATTCCATCTATAACCTGTTACCAGACCATTCCATCTATAACCTGTTACCTGACCATTCCATCTATAACCTGTTACCAGACCATTCCATCTATAACCTGTTACCAGACCATTCCATCTATACCCTGTTACCAGACCATTCCATCTATAACCTGTTACCAGACCATTCCATCTATAACCTGTTAACAGACCATTCCATCTATAACCTGTTACCAGACCATTCCATCTATAACCTGTTACCTGACCATTCCATCTATAACCTGTTACCTGACCATTCCATCTATAACCTGTTACCAGACCATTCCATCTATAACCTGTTACCTGACCATTCCATCTATAACCTGTTACCTGACCATTCCATCTATAACCTGTTACCAGACCATTCCATCTATAACCTGTTACCAGACCATTCCATCTATAACCTGTTACCAGACCATTCCATCTATAACCTGTTACCTGACCATTCCATCTATAACCTGTTACCTGACCATTCCATCTATAACCTGTTACCTGACCATTCCATCTATAACCTGTTACCTGACCATTCCATCTATAACCTGTTACCAGACCATTCCATCTATAACCTGTTACCAGACCATTCCATCTATAACCTGCTACCAGACCATTCCATCTACACATCTATAACCTGTTACCAGACCATTCCATCTACAACCTGTTACCAGACCATTCCATCTATAACCTGTTACCAGACCATTCCATCTATAACCTGTTACCAGACCATTCCATCCCGCTAGTTTCCCTCCAATATCCTAACTGCTGTTCTACCATCTACAGGTCAAAACCCTTGTGTAAATGAGGGACACAAAGTATATTGACAGCAGGTACTTCCACACAGGTGTGGTTCCTGACTTAATTAAGCAGTTAACATCCCATCATGCTTAGGTTCGTGTATGAATATCCTGGGCAGGCCATTGTTTTGGCTACCATGGTTATTCCCTCATAGGATGAGAATGCCCTCCATCCACAGGGAACGAGTGGTCACTGATTGGTTTGATGAGCGTGAAAACGATGGTTATGCCCTCCATCCACAGGGAACGAGTGGTTACTGATTGGTTTGATGAGCGTGAAAACGATGGTTATGCCCTCCATCCACAGGGTGGTCACTGAATGGTCTGATGAGCGTGAAAACGATGGTTATGCCCTCCATCCACAGGGTGGTCACTGATTGGTCTGATGAGCGTGAAAACGATGTGAACCGTACGCCTCGGCCGTCTGTCACCAGATCTCAACCCTATTGGACACTCGTGGGAGATTCTGAGACGGCGTTCTCCCACCACCATCAACAAGACACCAAACGATGGAATTCCGTCGTTGAAGAATGGTGCCTCATCCCTCCATTACACTTTCCAGACACTTGTAGAATCGATGCCAAGGTGCATTGGAGCTGTTCTGATTGGTGGAGACCCTATACCAAGGTGCATTGAAGCTGTTCTGATTGGTGGAGACCCTATGCCAAGGTGCATTGAAGCTGTTCTGATTGGTGGAGCCCCTATACCAAGGTGCATTGGAGCTGTTCTGATTGGTGGAGACCCTATGCCAAGGTGCATTGAAGCTGTTCTGATTGGTGGAGACCCTATACCAAGGTGCATTGAAGCTGTTCTGATTGGTGGAAACCCTATACCAAGGTGCATTGAAGCTGTTCTGATTGGTGGAGACCCAACGCCCTATTAAAACACTTTATGTTGGCGTTTCCTTTGCCAAGGTCATTCCGTCTTGCTGTTTGTTTGAAAGGTCAAGTTGATTAGATGTGTATTTTATTCTTCTGATTGTTACAGACAGAATGGAAACTAAAACAGCCTCACCATGTGTTTCATCAGGTCTGGTTTCACCTAGTTATGTATAGCTGTCTGGTTTCACCTAGTTATGTATAGCTGTCGTGTTTCATCAGGTCTGGTTTCACCTAGTTATGTATAGCTGTCGTGTTTCATCAGGTCTGGTTTCACCTAGTTATGTATAGCTGTCGTGTTTCATCAGGTCTGGTTTCACCTAGTTATGTATAGCTGTCTGGTTTCACCAGGTCTGGTTTCACCTAGTTATGTATAGCTGTCTGGTTTCACCTAGTTATGTATAGCTGTCTGGTTTCATCAGGTCTGGTTTCACCTAGTTATGTATAGCTGTGGGGTTTCATCAGGTCGTGTTTCATCAGGTCTGGTTTCACCTAGTTATGTATAGCTGTCTGGTTTCACCAGGTCTGGTTTCACCTAGTTATGTATAGCTGTCTGGTTTCACCTAGTTATGTATAGCTGTCTGGTTTCACCTAGTTATGTATAGCTGTCTGGTTTCATCAGGTCTGGTTTCACCTAGTTATGTATAGCTGTCTGGTTTCACCTAGTCATGTATAGCTGTCTGGTTTCACCTAGTTATGTATAGCTGTCTGGTTTCACCTAGTTATGTATAGCTGTCTGGTTTCACCTAGTCATGTATAGCTGTCTGGTTTCACCTAGTTATGTATAGCTGTCTGGTTTCACCTAGTTCTGTATAGCTGTCGTGTTTCATCAGGTCTGGTTTCACCTAGTTCTGTATAGCTGTCGTGTTTCATCAGGTCTGGTTTCACCTAGTTATGTATAGCTGTCGTGTTTCATCAGGTCTGGTTTCACCTAGTTATGTATAGCTGTCTGGTTTCACCTAGTTATGTATAGCTGTCTGGTTTCATCAGGTCTGGTTTCACCTAGTTATGTATAGCTGTCTGGTTTCACCTAGTTATGTATAGCTGTCTGGTTTCATCAGGTCTGGTTTCACCTAGTTATGTATAGCTGTCGTGTTTCATCAGGTCTGGTTTCACCTAGTTATGTATAGCTGTCTGGTTTCACCTAGTTATGTATAGCTGTCTGGTTTCACCTAGTTATGTATAGCTGTCTGGTTTCACCTAGTTATGTATAGCTGTCTGGTTTCACCTAGTTATGTATAGCTGTCTGGTTTCACCTAGTTATGTATAGCTGTCTGGTTTCACCTAGTTATGTATAGCTGTCGTGTTTCATCAGGTCTGGTTTCACCTAGTTATGTATAGCTGTCTGGTTTCACCTAGTTATGTATAGCTGTCGTGTTTCATCAGGTCTGGTTTCACCTAGTTATGTATAGCTGTTGAATGAGTCTCACCCTATGTCCCCAGGTGTGAATGAGTCTCACCCGATGTCCCCAGGTGTGAATGAGTCTCGCCCGATGTCCCCAGGTGTGAATGAGTCTCGCCCGATGTCCCCAGGTGTGAATGAGTCTCGCCCGATGTCCCCAGGTGTGAATGAGTCTCGCCCGATGTCCCCAGGTGTGAATGAGTCTCGCCCGATGTCCCCAGGTGTGAATGAGGCTCACCTGATGTCCCCAGGTGTGAATGAGTCTCGCCTGATGTCCCCAGGTGTGAATGTCTGGTTCACACCATTAGAGGGGTGAAATATAACTGACCATAAGACTGATCTAGAATCAGCTTCCTCCCCTCCAGTCCTAACGGCCACCATTAGAGGGGTGATATAAGACTGATCTAGGACCAGTGTTAAACAGAGCTGAATGTCTGGTTCACACCATTTTGATGCTGATTTATTGTTATTGTAATTACATTAAATTGTTGAATGTTTCTGTCGATTTGGAAGTTCTTGAAGTCTCCGTCATTTGTTGGGTGTTGTGGAGACGGATCCAACCTGATGATGATCAATATCAAAGATAAAACACAGCCGGTTCCTCTACAGCCGGTTCCTCTCCAGCCGGTTCCTCTCCAGCCGGTTCCTCTCCAGTCAGATAAAACACAGCCGGTTCCTCTCCAGCCGGTTCCTCTCCAGCCGGTTCCTCTCCAGCCGGTTCCTCTCCAGTCAGATAAAACACAGCCGGTTCCTCTCCAGCCGGTTCCTCTCCAGCCGGTTCCTCTCCAGTCAGATAAAACACAGCCGGTTCCTCTCCAGTCAGATAAAACACAGTCGGTTCCTCTCCAGTCAGATAAAACACAGCCGGTTCCTCTCCAGTCAGATAAAACACAGTCGGTTCCTCTCCAGTCAGATAAAACACAGCCGGTTCCTCTCCAGTCAGATAAAACACAGACGGTTCCTCTCCAGACGGTTCCTCTCCAGTCAGATAAAACACAGCCGGTTCCTCTCCAGCCGGTTCCTCTCCAGCCGGTTCCTCTCCAGTCAGATAAAACACAGCCGGTTCCTCTCCAGTCAGATAAAACACAGCCGGTTCCTCTCCAGTCAGATAAAACACAGACGGTTCCTCTCCAGACGGTTCCTCTCCAGTCAGATAAAACACAGCCGGTTCCTCTCCAGCCGGTTCCTCTCCAGTCAGATAAAACACAGTCGGTTCCTCTCCAGTCAGATAAAACACAGCCGGTTCCTCTCCAGCCGGTTCCTCTCCAGTCAGTTCCTCTCCAGTCAGATAAAACACAGTCGGTTCCTCTCCAGCCGGTTCCTCTCCAGTCAGATAAAACACAGTCGGTTCCTCTCCAGTCAGATAAAACACAGCCGGTTCCTCTCCAGTCAGATAAAACACAGCCGGTTCCTCTCCAGCCGGTTCCTCTCCAGTCAGATAAAACACAGCCGGTTCCTCTCCAGTCAGATAAAACACAGCCGGTTCCTCTCCAGTCAGATAAAACACAGCCGGTTCCTCTCCAGTCAGATAAAACACAGCCGGTTCCTCTCCAGCCGGTTCCTCTCCAGTCAGATAAAACACAGCCGGTTCCTCTCCAGTCAGATAAAACACAGACGGTTCCTCTCCAGTCAGATAAAACACAGCCGGTTCCTCTCCAGTCAGATAAAACACAGCCGATTCCTCTCCAGACGGTTCCTCTCCAGCCGGTTCCTCTCCAGCCGGTTCCTCTCCAGTCAGATAAAACACAGCCGGTTCCTCTCCAGTCAGATAAAACACAGCCGGTTCCTCTCCAGTCAGATAAAACACAGCCGGTTCCTCTCCAGTCAGATAAAACACAGCCGGTTCCTCTCCAGTCAGATAAAACACAGCCGGTTCCTCTCCAGTCAGATAAAACACAGCCGGTTCCTCTCCAGTCAGATAAAACACAGTCGGTTCCTCTCCAGTCAGATAAAACACAGCCGGTTCCTCTCCAGTCGGTTCCTCCCCAGTCGGTTCCTCCCCAGTCGGTTCCTCCCCAGTCGGTTCCTCCCCAGTTGGTTCCTCTCCAGGCGGTTCCTCTCCAGGCGGTTCCTCTCCAGGCGGTTCCTCTCCAGTCGGTTCCTCTCCAGTCATCTTTCTCTCTCAATGGAAACATGATAAATGTGTGTATCTGGAACCCAATCCTAATGGCCGACGGGCTCTATATCTACCCACAATGCACGCTCTAATCACATCCAGTGATCCACACATGCTATCTACAGTATCGTTCCTCTTCTGAAGAAAAAGATGCGGTAGAGACCGAGGTGTGTTCCACATCCTTGAGTTTTATTTGTCTTGGGTTTCATTACATTAAACCGGTAAGGCAGAGACGGAAACACAGTCAGTCAAACTGTTAAGGCAGGGGACAAACCAGTCAGTCAAACCGTTTAGGCAGAGGACAGCAGAGAAGGAAACAGTCAGTCAAACAAACCGTTAAGGCAGAGAAGGAAACACAGTCAGTCAAACTGTTAAGGCAGGGGACAAACCAGTCAGTCAAACCGTTTAGGCAGAGACGGAAACACAGTCAGTCAAACCGTTAAGGCAGAGGACAAACCAGTCAGTCAAACCGTTAAGGCAGGGGACAAACCAGTCAGTCAATCCGGTAAGACAGGGGGCAAACCAGTCAGTCAAACCGTTTAGGCAGAGGACAGCAGAGAAGGAAACAGTCAGTCAAACAAACCGTTAAGGCAGAGAAGGAAACACAGTCAGTCAAACCGTTAAGGCAGGGGACAAACCAGTCAGTCAAACCGTTTAGGCAGAGGACAGCAGAGAAGGAAACAGTCAGTCAAACCGGTAAGGCAGAGGACACACCAGTCAGTCAAACCGGTAAGACAGGGGACAAACCAGTCAGTCAATCCGGTAAGACAGGGGGCAAACCAGTCAGTCAAACCGTTAAGGCAGGGGACAAACCAGTCAGTCAAACCGTTTAGGCAGAGGACAGCAGAGAAGGAAACAGTCAGTCAAACCGGTAAGGCAGAGGACACACCAGTCAGTCAAACCGGTAAGACAGGGGACAAACCAGTCAGTCAAACCGTTAAGGCAGAGGACAAACCAGTCAGTCAAACCGTTAAGGCAGAGGACAGCAGAGAAGGAAACAGTCAGTCAAACAAACCCTTAAGGCAGAGGACAAACCAGTCAGTCAAACCGTTAAGGTAGAGGACAACAGAGAAGGAAACAGTCAGTCAAACCGGTAAGACAGAGGACAGCAGAGAAGGAAACAGTCAGTCAAACCGGTAAGACAGAGGACAACAGAGAAGGAAACAGTCAGTCAAACCGGTAAGACAGAGGACAGCAGAGAAGGAAACAGTCAGTCAAACCGGTAAGACAGAGGACAGCAGAGAAGGAAACAGTCAATATTCAAGAGGTATGATGATGCGGCAGGTGACATGAAAACATTTCATCTTGAAAACAGGTCTTTAAAGTTCCTCCAGACCAGGCATGGGGAACCCCCCAGCGAAAGCCTCCACCTCCCCCCTCAGCTCTGCTACCCTCTCCTGGTGCTTCCCCTCCCCTGCCAGGGCCTCCTTAAACTCCTTCAGGGTCGCCTTGGGCTGCAGAGAGGCCTGGATGTCCAGGGTCATCTGGATACCTGTAGGGAGAACGAGGGGTGAGAGGTCAAGGGGTTAGAGGTGGCCTTGGTCTGCTAGCTGGACATCTAGGGTCAGCACTATGTCTATAGACACAGAGGTCAGGGGGTTAGAGGCAACGCACTCTTATCACCTACACACACACACACACACACACACACATTACGTATATACACACACACACACACACACACACACACACATTACGTATATACACGCATATACAGACAACTGGGACACAGAGCACTCTCACCACCTACAGAGGACTGTTTCTGTTTCTTACCATATACAGACAACTGGGACACAGAGCACTCTCACCACCTACAGAGGACTGTGTCTGTTTCTTACCATATACAGACAACTGGAACACAGAGCACTCTCACCACCTACAGAGGACTGTGTCTGTTTCTTACCATATACAGACAACTGGGACACAGAGCACTCTCACCACCTACAGAGGACTGTGTCTGTTACCATATACAGACAACTGGAACACAGAGCACTCTCACCACCTACAGAGGACTGTGTCTGTTACCATATACAGACAACTGGGACACAGAGCACTCTCACCACCTACAGAGGACTGTGTCTGTTACTTACCATATACAGACAACTGGGACACAGAGCACTCTCACCACCTACAGAGGACTGTGTCTGTTACCATATACAGACAACTGGGACACAGAGCACTCTCACCACCTACAGAGGACCGTGTCTGTTACTTACCATATACAGACAACTGGGACACAGAGCACTCTCACCACCTACAGAGGACTGTGTCTGTTAGTTACCTGGACAGGTGTTCTTGTTGCAGGCGATGGCAGCAGCTTCTAGAACCTTCTCAGCTCGTCCTCCGTCCGTCCCGTTAGGCCTCAGGTCCAGTAAGATCAGATGGTTATCAGAACCCCCTGGAGGACATTAACACAACCATACAACAACATTAACACAACCCTACAGCAACATTAACACAACCCTACAGCAACATTAACACAACCCTACAGCAACATTAACACAACCCTACAACATTAACACAACCCTACAGCAACATTAACACAACCCTACAGCAACATTAACACAACCCTACAGCAACATTAACACAACCCTACAACAACATTAACACAACCCACAGTCGGTTCCTCTCCAGTCAGATAAAACACAGCCGGTTCCTCTCCAGTCGGTTCCTCCCCAGTCGGTTCCTCCCCAGTCGGTTCCTCCCCAGTCGGTTCCTCCCCAGTTGGTTCCTCTCCAGGCGGTTCCTCTCCAGGCGGTTCCTCTCCAGGCGGTTCCTCTCCAGTCGGTTCCTCTCCAGTCATCTTTCTCTCTCAATGGAAACATGATAAATGTGTGTATCTGGAACCCAATCCTAATGGCCGACGGGCTCTATATCTACCCACAATGCACGCTCTAATCACATCCAGTGATCCACACATGCTATCTACAGTATCGTTCCTCTTCTGAAGAAAAAGATGCGGTAGAGACCGAGGTGTGTTCCACATCCTTGAGTTTTATTTGTCTTGGGTTTCATTACATTAAACCGGTAAGGCAGAGACGGAAACACAGTCAGTCAAACTGTTAAGGCAGGGGACAAACCAGTCAGTCAAACCGTTTAGGCAGAGGACAGCAGAGAAGGAAACAGTCAGTCAAACAAACCGTTAAGGCAGAGAAGGAAACACAGTCAGTCAAACTGTTAAGGCAGGGGACAAACCAGTCAGTCAAACCGTTTAGGCAGAGACGGAAACACAGTCAGTCAAACCGTTAAGGCAGAGGACAAACCAGTCAGTCAAACCGTTAAGGCAGGGGACAAACCAGTCAGTCAATCCGGTAAGACAGGGGGCAAACCAGTCAGTCAAACCGTTTAGGCAGAGGACAGCAGAGAAGGAAACAGTCAGTCAAACAAACCGTTAAGGCAGAGAAGGAAACACAGTCAGTCAAACCGTTAAGGCAGGGGACAAACCAGTCAGTCAAACCGTTTAGGCAGAGGACAGCAGAGAAGGAAACAGTCAGTCAAACCGGTAAGGCAGAGGACACACCAGTCAGTCAAACCGGTAAGACAGGGGACAAACCAGTCAGTCAATCCGGTAAGACAGGGGGCAAACCAGTCAGTCAAACCGTTAAGGCAGGGGACAAACCAGTCAGTCAAACCGTTTAGGCAGAGGACAGCAGAGAAGGAAACAGTCAGTCAAACCGGTAAGGCAGAGGACACACCAGTCAGTCAAACCGGTAAGACAGGGGACAAACCAGTCAGTCAAACCGTTAAGGCAGAGGACAAACCAGTCAGTCAAACCGTTAAGGCAGAGGACAGCAGAGAAGGAAACAGTCAGTCAAACAAACCCTTAAGGCAGAGGACAAACCAGTCAGTCAAACCGTTAAGGTAGAGGACAACAGAGAAGGAAACAGTCAGTCAAACCGGTAAGACAGAGGACAGCAGAGAAGGAAACAGTCAGTCAAACCGGTAAGACAGAGGACAACAGAGAAGGAAACAGTCAGTCAAACCGGTAAGACAGAGGACAGCAGAGAAGGAAACAGTCAGTCAAACCGGTAAGACAGAGGACAGCAGAGAAGGAAACAGTCAATATTCAAGAGGTATGATGATGCGGCAGGTGACATGAAAACATTTCATCTTGAAAACAGGTCTTTAAAGTTCCTCCAGACCAGGCATGGGGAACCCCCCAGCGAAAGCCTCCACCTCCCCCCTCAGCTCTGCTACCCTCTCCTGGTGCTTCCCCTCCCCTGCCAGGGCCTCCTTAAACTCCTTCAGGGTCGCCTTGGGCTGCAGAGAGGCCTGGATGTCCAGGGTCATCTGGATACCTGTAGGGAGAACGAGGGGTGAGAGGTCAAGGGGTTAGAGGTGGCCTTGGTCTGCTAGCTGGACATCTAGGGTCAGCACTATGTCTATAGACACAGAGGTCAGGGGGTTAGAGGTGGCCTTGTCTGCTAGCTGGACATCTAGGGTCAGCACTATGTCTATAGACACAGAGGTCAGGGGGTTAGAGGTGGCCTTGTCTGCTAGCTGGACATCTAGGGTCAGCACTATGTCTATCGACACAGGGGTTAGGGGTGGTCTTGGTCTGCTAACTGGACATCTAGGGTCAGCACTATGTCTATAGACACAGAGGTCAGGGGGTTAGAGGTGGCCTTGGTCTGCTAGCTGGACATCTAGGGTCAGCACTATGTCTATAGACACAGGGGTCAGGGGTCACCTCTGTGGATGAACTCTGCGACCTTCCTGAAGTCGTCTTCAACCATTCCTCTGGAGGTCAGAGCAGGAGAGCCGAACCTCAGACCGCTGGGACGCAACGCACTCTTATCACCTACACACACACACACACACACACACACATTACGTATATACACACACACACACACACACACACATTACGTATATACACGCATATACAGACAACTGGGACACAGAGCACTCTCACCACCTACAGAGGACTGTTTCTGTTTCTTACCATATACAGACAACTGGGACACAGAGCACTCTCACCACCTACAGAGGACTGTGTCTGTTTCTTACCATATACAGACAACTGGAACACAGAGCACTCTCACCACCTACAGAGGACTGTGTCTGTTTCTTACCATATACAGACAACTGGGACACAGAGCACTCTCACCACCTACAGAGGACCGTGTCTGTTACCATATACAGACAACTGGAACACAGAGCACTCTCACCACCTACAGAGGACTGTGTCTGTTACCATATACAGACAACTGGGACACAGAGCACTCTCACCACCTACAGAGGACTGTGTCTGTTACTTACCATATACAGACAACTGGGACACAGAGCACTCTCACCACCTACAGAGGACTGTGTCTGTTACCATATACAGACAACTGGGACACAGAGCACTCTCACCACCTACAGAGGACCGTGTCTGTTACTTACCATATACAGACAACTGGGACACAGAGCACTCTCACCACCTACAGAGGACTGTGTCTGTTACTTACCATATACAGACAACTGGGACACAGAGCACTCTCACCACCTACAGAGGACTGTGTCTGTTAGTTACCTGGACAGGTGTTCTTGTTGCAGGCGATGGCAGCAGCTTCTAGAACCTTCTCAGCTCGTCCTCCGTCCGTCCCGTTAGGCCTCAGGTCCAGTAAGATCAGATGGTTATCAGAACCCCCTGGAGGACATTAACACAACCATACAACAACATTAACACAACCCTACAGCAACATTAACACAACCCTACAGCAACATTAACACAACCCTACAGCAACATTAACACAACCCTACAACATTAACACAACCCTACAGCAACATTAACACAACCCTACAGCAACATTAACACAACCCTACAGCAACATTAACACAACCCTACAACAACATTAACACAACCCTACAGCAACATTAACACAACCCTACAGCAACATTAACACAACCCTACAGCAACATTAACACAACCCTACAGCAACATTAACACAACCCTACAGCAACATTAACACAACCCTACAGCAACATTAACACAACCCTACAACATTAACACAACCCTACAGCAACATTACCAACCCTACAGCAACATTAACACAACCCTACAGCAACATTACCACAACCCTACAACATTAACACAACCCTACAGCAACATTAACACAACCCTACAGCAACATTAACACAACCCTACAACATTAACACAACCCTACAGCAACATTAACACAACCCTACAGCAACATTAACACAACCCTACAGCAACATTAACACAACCCTACAACAACATTAACACAACCCACAGTCGGTTCCTCTCCAGTCAGATAAAACACAGCCGGTTCCTCTCCAGTCGGTTCCTCCCCAGTCGGTTCCTCCCCAGTCGGTTCCTCCCCAGTCGGTTCCTCCCCAGTTGGTTCCTCTCCAGGCGGTTCCTCTCCAGGCGGTTCCTCTCCAGGCGGTTCCTCTCCAGTCGGTTCCTCTCCAGTCATCTTTCTCTCTCAATGGAAACATGATAAATGTGTGTATCTGGAACCCAATCCTAATGGCCGACGGGCTCTATATCTACCCACAATGCACGCTCTAATCACATCCAGTGATCCACACATGCTATCTACAGTATCGTTCCTCTTCTGAAGAAAAAGATGCGGTAGAGACCGAGGTGTGTTCCACATCCTTGAGTTTTATTTGTCTTGGGTTTCATTACATTAAACCGGTAAGGCAGAGACGGAAACACAGTCAGTCAAACTGTTAAGGCAGGGGACAAACCAGTCAGTCAAACCGTTTAGGCAGAGGACAGCAGAGAAGGAAACAGTCAGTCAAACAAACCGTTAAGGCAGAGAAGGAAACACAGTCAGTCAAACTGTTAAGGCAGGGGACAAACCAGTCAGTCAAACCGTTTAGGCAGAGACGGAAACACAGTCAGTCAAACCGTTAAGGCAGAGGACAAACCAGTCAGTCAAACCGTTAAGGCAGGGGACAAACCAGTCAGTCAATCCGGTAAGACAGGGGGCAAACCAGTCAGTCAAACCGTTTAGGCAGAGGACAGCAGAGAAGGAAACAGTCAGTCAAACAAACCGTTAAGGCAGAGAAGGAAACACAGTCAGTCAAACCGTTAAGGCAGGGGACAAACCAGTCAGTCAAACCGTTTAGGCAGAGGACAGCAGAGAAGGAAACAGTCAGTCAAACCGGTAAGGCAGAGGACACACCAGTCAGTCAAACCGGTAAGACAGGGGACAAACCAGTCAGTCAATCCGGTAAGACAGGGGGCAAACCAGTCAGTCAAACCGTTAAGGCAGGGGACAAACCAGTCAGTCAAACCGTTTAGGCAGAGGACAGCAGAGAAGGAAACAGTCAGTCAAACCGGTAAGGCAGAGGACACACCAGTCAGTCAAACCGGTAAGACAGGGGACAAACCAGTCAGTCAAACCGTTAAGGCAGAGGACAAACCAGTCAGTCAAACCGTTAAGGCAGAGGACAGCAGAGAAGGAAACAGTCAGTCAAACAAACCCTTAAGGCAGAGGACAAACCAGTCAGTCAAACCGTTAAGGTAGAGGACAACAGAGAAGGAAACAGTCAGTCAAACCGGTAAGACAGAGGACAGCAGAGAAGGAAACAGTCAGTCAAACCGGTAAGACAGAGGACAACAGAGAAGGAAACAGTCAGTCAAACCGGTAAGACAGAGGACAGCAGAGAAGGAAACAGTCAGTCAAACCGGTAAGACAGAGGACAGCAGAGAAGGAAACAGTCAATATTCAAGAGGTATGATGATGCGGCAGGTGACATGAAAACATTTCATCTTGAAAACAGGTCTTTAAAGTTCCTCCAGACCAGGCATGGGGAACCCCCCAGCGAAAGCCTCCACCTCCCCCCTCAGCTCTGCTACCCTCTCCTGGTGCTTCCCCTCCCCTGCCAGGGCCTCCTTAAACTCCTTCAGGGTCGCCTTGGGCTGCAGAGAGGCCTGGATGTCCAGGGTCATCTGGATACCTGTAGGGAGAACGAGGGGTGAGAGGTCAAGGGGTTAGAGGTGGCCTTGGTCTGCTAGCTGGACATCTAGGGTCAGCACTATGTCTATAGACACAGAGGTCAGGGGGTTAGAGGTGGCCTTGTCTGCTAGCTGGACATCTAGGGTCAGCACTATGTCTATAGACACAGAGGTCAGGGGGTTAGAGGTGGCCTTGTCTGCTAGCTGGACATCTAGGGTCAGCACTATGTCTATCGACACAGGGGTTAGGGGTGGTCTTGGTCTGCTAACTGGACATCTAGGGTCAGCACTATGTCTATAGACACAGAGGTCAGGGGGTTAGAGGTGGCCTTGGTCTGCTAGCTGGACATCTAGGGTCAGCACTATGTCTATAGACACAGGGGTCAGGGGTCACCTCTGTGGATGAACTCTGCGACCTTCCTGAAGTCGTCTTCAACCATTCCTCTGGAGGTCAGAGCAGGAGAGCCGAACCTCAGACCGCTGGGACGCAACGCACTCTTATCACCTACACACACACACACACACACACACACATTACGTATATACACACACACACACACACACACACACACACATTACGTATATACACGCATATACAGACAACTGGGACACAGAGCACTCTCACCACCTACAGAGGACTGTTTCTGTTTCTTACCATATACAGACAACTGGGACACAGAGCACTCTCACCACCTACAGAGGACTGTGTCTGTTTCTTACCATATACAGACAACTGGAACACAGAGCACTCTCACCACCTACAGAGGACTGTGTCTGTTTCTTACCATATACAGACAACTGGGACACAGAGCACTCTCACCACCTACAGAGGACCGTGTCTGTTACCATATACAGACAACTGGAACACAGAGCACTCTCACCACCTACAGAGGACTGTGTCTGTTACCATATACAGACAACTGGGACACAGAGCACTCTCACCACCTACAGAGGACTGTGTCTGTTACTTACCATATACAGACAACTGGGACACAGAGCACTCTCACCACCTACAGAGGACTGTGTCTGTTACCATATACAGACAACTGGGACACAGAGCACTCTCACCACCTACAGAGGACCGTGTCTGTTACTTACCATATACAGACAACTGGGACACAGAGCACTCTCACCACCTACAGAGGACTGTGTCTGTTACTTACCATATACAGACAACTGGGACACAGAGCACTCTCACCACCTACAGAGGACTGTGTCTGTTAGTTACCTGGACAGGTGTTCTTGTTGCAGGCGATGGCAGCAGCTTCTAGAACCTTCTCAGCTCGTCCTCCGTCCGTCCCGTTAGGCCTCAGGTCCAGTAAGATCAGATGGTTATCAGAACCCCCTGGAGGACATTAACACAACCATACAACAACATTAACACAACCCTACAGCAACATTAACACAACCCTACAGCAACATTAACACAACCCTACAGCAACATTAACACAACCCTACAACATTAACACAACCCTACAGCAACATTAACACAACCCTACAGCAACATTAACACAACCCTACAGCAACATTAACACAACCCTACAACAACATTAACACAACCCTACAGCAACATTAACACAACCCTACAGCAACATTAACACAACCCTACAGCAACATTAACACAACCCTACAGCAACATTAACACAACCCTACAGCAACATTAACACAACCCTACAGCAACATTAACACAACCCTACAACATTAACACAACCCTACAGCAACATTACCAACCCTACAGCAACATTAACACAACCCTACAGCAACATTACCACAACCCTACAACATTAACACAACCCTACAGCAACATTAACACAACCCTACAGCAACATTAACACAACCCTACAGCAACATTAACACAACCCTACAACAACATTAACAACCCTACAGCAACATTAACACAACCCTACAACAACATTAACACAACCCTACAGCAACATTAACACAACCCTACAGCAACATTAACACAACCCTACAGCAACATTAACACAACCCTACAACAACATTAACACAACCCTACAGCAACATTAACACAACCCTACAGCAACATACAGCAACATTAACACAACCCTACAGCAACATTAACACAACCCTACAACAACATTAACACAACCATACAACAACATACAACAACATTAACACAACCCTACAGCAACATTAACACAACCCTACAGCAACATTAACACAACCCTACAGCAACATTAACACAACCCTACAGCAACATTACCAACCCTACAACAACATTAACACAACCCTACGGCAACCCTACAGCAACATTAACACAACCCTACAGCAACATTAACACAACCCTACAACAACGTTAACACAACCCTACAGCAACATTAACACAACCCTACGGCAACCCTACAGCAACATTAACACAACCCTACAGCAACATTAACACAACATTAACACAGGTTACAGTCTGTTAACCACAACCATGACATTATTGTCTCACCGGTGACGATCTTGTAGCCGTGGTTGATGAGGGCGTTGGCCATAGCTCTGCAGTTAGAGAGCACCTGGTACTGATACGCCTTAAACTCTGGGGTCAGAGCCTGCTTCAGGGCCACCGCCACACCTAGAGAAACATTCACACACATTAACACACACACACTAACCCTTAAACTCTGGGGTCAGAGCCTGCTCCACCTAGAGAAACACTAACCCTTAAACTCTGGGGTCAGAGCCTGCTCCACCTGGAGAAACATTAACCCTTAAACTCTGGGGTCAGAGCCTGCTCCACCTGGAGAAACATTAACCCTTAAACTCTGGGGTCAGAGCCTGCTCCACCTGGAGAAACATTAACCCTTAAACTCTGGGATCAGAGCCTGCTTCAGGGCCAAAACCACACCTAGAGAAACATTCACACACATTAACACACACACACACTAACCCTTAAACTCTGGGATCAGAGCCTGCTTCAGGGCCACCGCCACACCTAGAGAAACATTCACACACATTAACACACACACACACACACTAACCCTTAAACTCTGGGGTCAGAGCCTGCTTCAGGGCCACCGCCACACCTAGAGAAACATTCACACACACACTAACCCTTAAACTCTGGGGTCAGAGCCTGCTCCACCTGGAGAAACACTAACCCTTAAACTCTAGGGTCAGAGCCTGCTCCACCTGGAGAAACACTAACCCTTAAACTCTGGGGTCAGAGCCTGCTCCACCTGGAGAAACATTAACCCTTAAACTCTGGGGTCAGAGCCTGCTCCACCTGGAGAAACACTAACCCTTAAACTCTGGGGTCAGAGCCTGCTCCACCTGGATAAACATTAACCCTTAAACTCTGGGGTCAGAGCCTGCTCCACCTGGAGAAACATTAACCCTTAAACTCTGGGGTCAGAGCCTGCTCCACCTGGAGAAACATTAACCCTTAAACTCTGGGGTCAGAGCCTGCTCCACCTGGAGAAACATTAACCCTTAAACTCTGGGGTCAGAGCCTGCTCCACCTGGAGAAACATTAACCCTTAAACTCTGGGGTCAGAGCCTGCTCCACCTGGAGAAACACTAACCCTTAAACTCTGGGGTCAGAGCCTGCTCCACCTGGATAAACATTAACCCTTAAACTCTGGGGTCAGAGCCTGCTCCACCTGGAGAAACATTAACCCTTAAACTCTGGGGTCAGAGCCTGCTCCACCTGGAGAAACATTAACCCTTAAACTCTGGGGTCAGAGCCTGCTCCACCTGGAGAAACATTAACCCTTAAACTCTGGGGTCAGAGCCTGCTCCACCTGGAGAAACATTAACCCTTAAACTCTGGGGTCAGAGCCTGCTCCACCTGGAGAAACACTAACCCTTAAACTCTGGGGTCAGAGCCTGCTCCACCTGGATAAACATTAACCCTTAAACTCTGGGGTCAGAGCCTGCTCCACCTGGAGAAACATTAACCCTTAAACTCTGGGGTCAGAGCCTGCTCCACCTGGAGAAACATGAACCCTTAAACTCCGGGGTCAGCGCCTGCTCCACCTGGAGAAACATTAACCCTTAAACTCTGGGGTCAGAGCCTGCTCCACCTGGAGAAACATTAACCCTTAAACTCTGGGGTCAGAGCCTGCTCCACCTGGAGAAACATTAACCCTTAAACTCTGGGGTCAGAGCCTGCTCCACCTGGAGAAACATTAACCCTTAAACTCTGTGGTCAGAGCCTGCTCCACCTGGAGAAACATTAACCCTTAAACTCTGGGGTCAGAGCCTGCTCCACCTGGAGAAACATTAACCCTTAAACTCTGGGGTCAGAGCCTGCTCCACCTGGAGAAACATTAACCCTTAAACTCTGGGGTCAGAGCCTGCTCCACCTGGAGAAACATTAACCCTTAACCTCTGGGGTCAGAGCCTGCTCCACCTGGAGAAACATTAACCCTTAAACTCTGGGGTCAGAGCCTGCTCCACCTGGAGAAACATTAACCCTTAAACTCTGGGGTCAGAGCCTGCTCCACCTGGAGAAACATTAACCCTTAAACTCTGGGGTCAGAGCCTGCTCCACCTGGAGAAACATTAACCCTTAAACTCTGGGGTCAGAGCCTGCTCCACCTGGAGAAACATTAACCCTTAAACTCTGGGGTCAGAGCCTGCTCCACCTGGAGAAACACTAACCCTTAAACTCTGGGGTCAGAGCCTGCTCCACCTGGATAAACATTAACCCTTAAACTCTGGGGTCAGAGCCTGCTCCACCTGGAGAAACATTAACCCTTAAACTCTGGGGTCAGAGCCTGCTCCACCTGGAGAAACATTAACCCTTAAACTCCGGGGTCAGAGCCTGCTCCACCTGGAGAAACATTAACCCTTAAACTCTGGGGTCAGAGCCTGCTCCACCTGGAGAAACATTAACCCTTAAACTCTGGGGTCAGAGCCTGCTCCACCTGGAGAAACATTAACCCTTAAACTCTGGGGTCAGAGCCTGCTCCACCTGGAGAAACACACAGTGCATTCAGAAACTATTGAGACCAACTTGGCTTTTCCCACATTTTGTTACAGCATCATTCTACAGTGGATTCAATATTTTTTTCCCTTTATCAATTTACACACAATACCCCATAATGACATCACATACCCCATAATGACATCACAATACCCCATAATGACATCACAATACCCCATAATGACATCACAATACCCCATAATGACATCACAATACCCCATAATGACATCACAATACCCCATAATGACATCACAATACCCCATAATGACATCACAATACCCCATAATGAGAAAGCAAAAACGGGTTTTTGGAATTTTTTGCAAACGTATAAAAAATAAAAAATAACATTTACATAAGTATTCAGACCCTTCACTCAGTACCTTGTTGAAGCACCTTTGGCAGCGATTACAGCCTCTAGTCTTCTTGGGTATGATGCTACAAGCTAGGCACACCTGTATTTGGGGAGTTTCTCCCATTCTTCTCTGCAGATCCTCTCAAGCTCTGTCAGGTTGGACAGGGAGTGTCACTGCATAGCTATTTTCTCTGTAGAGATGTTCGATCAGGTTCAAGTCCGGGCTCTGGCTGGGCCATTCAAGGACATTCAGAGACTTGTCCCGAAGCCACTCCTGTGTTGTCTTGGCTGTGTGCTTAGGGTCGTTGTCCTGTTGGAAGGTGAACCTTTTCCCTAGTCTGAAGTCCTGAGTGCTCTGGAGCACATTTTCATTAAGGATCTCTCTGCACTTTGCTCTGTTCATCTTTCCCTCGATCCTGACTAGTCTCCCAGTCCCTGCTGCTGAAAAACATCCCCACAGCATGATGCTGCCACCACCGTGCTTCACCGTAGGGATGCTGCCACCCCCGTGCTTCACCGTAGGGATGCTGCCACCACCATGCTTCACCATCATGGTGCCAGGTTTCCTCCAGACATGACGCTTGGCATTCATGCCAAAGACTTCAATCTTGGTTTTATCAGACCAAAGAACCTTGTTTCTCATGGTCTGAGAGTCCTTTAGGTGCCTTGAGGCAAACTCCAAGCGGGCTGTCATGTGCTTTTTACTGAGGAGTGGCTTCCGTCTGGCCACTCTACCATAAAGGCCTGATTGGTGGAGTGCTGCAGAGATGGTTGTCCTTCTGGAAGTATCTCCCATCTCCACAGAGGAAATCTGGAGCTCTGTCAGTGACCATCGGGTCTTTGGTCACCTCCCTGACCAAGGCCCTTCTCCCACGATTGCTCAGTTTTCCTGGGCGGCCAGCTCTAGGAAGAATTTGGGGGCTTCCAAACTTTTTCCATTTAGGTTTAACTTAACCTTTATTTAACTAGGCAAGTCAGTTATTTACAATGACGGCCTCCCACAACCCGG
The DNA here is from genome assembly GCF_045791955.1 of Oncorhynchus clarkii lewisi. Lineage (NCBI taxonomy): Eukaryota > Metazoa > Chordata > Actinopteri > Salmoniformes > Salmonidae > Oncorhynchus > Oncorhynchus clarkii. The sequence goes on along the minus strand of NC_092159.1, from coordinate 66,058,436 downwards.
ACGACGCTGGGCCAATGGTGCGCAGCCCTATTGCACTCCCAATCATGGCTGGTTGTGATACAGCCTGGAATCAAACCAGGGTCTGTAGTGACGCCTCTAGCACTGAGATGCAGTGGCTTAGACCGCTGCGCCACTCGGGAGTGATGGAGACCCACTGTGTTCTTGGGGACCTTCAATGCTGCAGACATTCTTTTGGTACCCTTCCCCAGATCTGTGCCTCGACACAATCCCGTCTCGGAGCTCTACGGACAAATTGTTTTACCTCATGGCTCGGTGTTTGCTCTGACATGCACAAACATCTCAAGGATGATCAATGGAAACCGGAAGCATCTGAGCTCAATTCCAAGTCTCATAGCAAAGGGTCTGAATACTTATGTAAATAAGGTATGTTTTTATTCTAATTATACATTTGCCAACAATTCTAAAAACCTGTTTTCACTTGGTCATTATGGAGCATCGTGATGTCATTATGGGGTATTGTGATGTCATTATGGAGCATCGTGATGTCATTATGGGGTATTGTGATGTCATTATGGAGCATCGTGATGTCATTATGGAGTATCGTGATGTCATTATGGAGTATCGTGACGTCATTATGGAGTATCGTGATGTCATTATGGAGCATCGTGTGTAGATTGAAGAGGATTTTTTTAAATAAATCAATTTTAGAATAAGGATGTAACGTAACAAAATGTGGAAAAAGTCAAGGGGTCTGAATACTTTCCGAAGGCTCTGTATATTAGAACACCACACACACTGAGGTGTCCTGGTTACTGTACCTGTCATAGTGAGGTGTCCTGGCTACTGTACCTGTCATAGTGAGGTGTCCTGGCTACTGTACCTGTCATAGTGAGGTGTCCTGGCTACTGTACCTGTCATAGTGAGGTGTCCTGGCTACTTTACCTGTCATAGTGAGGTGTCCTGGCTACTTTACCTGTTATAGTGAGGTGTCCTGGCTACTGTACCTGTCATAGTGAGGTGTCCTGGCTACTGTACCTGTCATAGTGAGGTGTCCTAGCTACTTTACCTGTCATAGTGTGGTAGTGAGGTGTCCTGGTTACTGTACCTGTCATAGTGAGGTGTCCTGGCTACTGTACCTGTCATAGTGAGGTGTCCTGGCTACTTTACCTGTCATAGTGAGGTGTCCTGGCTACTTTACCTGTCATAGTGAGGTGTCCTGGCTACTTTACCTGTCATAGTGTGGTAGTGAGGTGTCCTAGCTACTTTACCTGTCATAGTGAGGTGTCCTAGCTACTTTACCTGTCATAGTGAGGTGTCCTGGCTACTTTACCTGTCATAGTGAGGTGTCCTGGCTACATTACCTGTCATAGTGAGGTGTCCTGGCTACTTTACCTGTCATAGTGTGGTAGTGAGGTGTCCTAGCTACTTTACCTGTCATAGTGAGGTGTCCTAGCTACTTTACCTGTCATAGTGAGGTGTCCTGGTTACTGTACCTGTCATAGTGAGGTGTCCTGGTTACTGTACCTGTCATAGTGAGGTGTCCTGGTTACTGTACCTGTCATAGTGAGGTGTCCTAGCTACTGTACCTGTCATAGTGTGGTAGTGAGGTGTCCTAGCTACTGTACCTGTCATAGTGTGGTAGTAAGGTGTCCTAGCTACTTTACCTGTCATAGTGTGGTTGTGAGGTGTCCTAGCTACTTTACCTGTCATAGTGTGGTTGTGAGGTGTCCTAGCTACTTTACCTGTCATAGTAAGGTGTCCTGGCTACATCACCTGTCATAGTGAGGTGTCCTAGCTACTTTACCTGTCATAGTGAGGTGTCCTGGCTACATTACCTGTCATAGTGAGGTGTCCTAGCTACTTTACCTGTCATAGTGAGGTGTCCTAGCTACTTTACCTGTCATAGTGAGGTGTCCAGGCTACTTTACCTGTCATAGTGAGGTGTCCTGGCTACATTACCTGTCATAGTGTGGTAGTGAGTTGTCCTAGCTACTTTACCTGTCATAGTGAGGTGTCCTAGCTACTTTACCTGTCATAGTGAGGTGTCCTAGCTACTTTACCTGTCATAGTGAGGTGTCCAGGCTACTTTACCTGTCATAGTGAGGTGTCCTGGCTACATTACCTGTCATAGTGTGGTAGTGAGTTGTCCTAGCTACTTTACCTGTCATAGTGAGGTGTCCTAGCTACTTTACCTGTCATAGTGAGGTGTCCTGGCTACTTTACCTGTCATAGTGAGGTGTCCTAGCTACTTTACCTGTCATAGTGAGGTGTCCTAGCTACTTTACCTGTCATAGTGAGGTGTCCTGGCTACTTTACCTGTCATAGTGAGGTGTCCTGGCTACTTTACCTGTCATAGTGAGGTGTCCTAGCTACTTTACCTGTCATAGTGAGGTGTCCTAGCTACTTTACCTGTCATAGTGAGGTGTCCTGGCTACTTTACCTGTCATAGTGTGGTTGTGAGGTTTCCTAGTTAATATCCACCTTAGAGATGTCTGTATAGGTGCCTGAATATAATGCCGATATAGGTGTCCAGAGAAGTGCCTGTACCTGCGATGGCGTGGTTGTGGGGTCCTCCCTGTAGTCCTGGGAACACTGCCTGGTTGATGAGAGACTCCAGATTATACAGAGTCTCCTTTCCCTTAGGGTCCACACTACGTATTCCTGGAGGACAGGGACACAGAGAGAGACCAGCATGATAGACACACTAAACCCCACAGAGAGAGAGACCAGCATGATACACACACTAAACCCCACAGAGAGAGACCAGCATGATACACGCACTAAACCCCACAGAGAGAGACCAGCATGACACACACACTAAACCCCACACAGAGAGAGAGACCAGCATGATACACACACTAAACCCCACAGAGAGAGAGACCAGCATGATACACACACTAAACCCCATACAGAGAGACCAACATGATACACACACTAAACCCCACAGAGAGAGACCAGCATGCTACACACACTAAACCCAACAGAGAGAGAGACCAGCAAGATACACACACTAAAACCCTACACAGAGAGAGACCAGCATGATACACACACTAAACCCCACAGAGAGAGAGACCAGCAAGATACACACACTAAGCCCCACAGAGAGAGAGAGGCCAGCATGATACACACACTAAACCCCACACAGAGAGAGACCAGCATGATACACACACTAAACCCCACAGAGAGAGAGACCAGCATGATACACACACTAAACCCCACAGAGAGAGACCAGCATGATACACGCACTAAACCCCACAGAGAGAGAGAGACACCAGCAAGATACACACACTAAACCCCACACAGAGAGAGACCAGCATGATACACACACTAAACCCCACAGAGAGAGAGACCAGCATGATACACACACTAAACCCCACACAGAGAGACCAACATGATACACACACTAAACCCCACAGAGAGAGACCAGCATGCTACACACACTAAACCCAACAGAGAGAGAGACCAGCAAGATACACACACTAAAACCCTACACAGAGAGAGACCAGCATGATACACACACTAAACCCCACAGAGAGAGAGACCAGCAAGATACACACACTAAGCCCCACAGAGAGAGAGAGACCAGCATGATACACACACTAAACCCCACACAGAGAGAGACCAGCATGATACACACACTAAACCCCACACAGAGAGAGAGACCAGCATGATACACACACCAAACCCCGCACAGAGAGAGACCTGCATGATACACACACTAAACACCACACAGAGAGAGAGAGAGAGAGAGAGAGAGAGATCAGCATGATACACACACTAAACCCCACACAGAGAGACCAGCATGATACACACTAAACCCCACACAGAAAGAGACCAGCATGATACACACACACTAAACCCCACACAGAAAGAGAGAGAGAGACCAGCATGATACACACACTAAACCCCACACAGAGAGAGACCAGCATGATACACTAAACCCCACACAGAAAGAGACCAGCATGATACACACACACTAAACCCCACACAGAAAGAGACCAGCATGATACACACACTAAACCCCACACAGAGAGAGAGACCAGCAAGATACACACACTAAACCCCACAGAGAGAGAGACCAGCAAGATACACACACTAAACCCCACAAGGAGAGAGAGACCAGCATGATACACACACTAAACCCCACACAGAGAGACCAGCATGATACACACACTTAAACCCCACACAGAGAGAGAGACCAGCATGATACACGCACTAAACCCCACAGAGAGAGAGACCAGCATGATACACACACTAAACCCCACACAGAGAGAGACCAGCATGATACACACACTAAACCCCACACAGAAAGAGACCAGCATGATACACACACTAAACCACACACAGAGAGAGAGACCAGCATGATACACACACTAAACCCCACAGAGAGACACCAGCATGATACACACACTAAACCCCACACAGAGAGAGACCAGCATGATACACACACTAAACCCCACACAGAGAGAGACCAGCATGATACACACACTAAACCCCACAGAGAGAGACCAACATGATACACACACTAAACCCCACGCAGAGAGAGACCAGCATGATACACACACTAAACCCAACAGAGAGAGAGACCAGCAAGATACACACACTAAAACCCTACACAGAGAGAGACCAGCAAGATACACACACTAAACCCCACAGAGAGAGACCAGCATGATACACACACTAAACCTCACACAGAGAGAGACCAGCATGATACACACACTAAACCCCACAGAGAGAGACCAGCATGATGCACACACTAAACCCCACAGAGAGAGAGACCAGCATGATACCCTCCCTCCTCTCCGTACCCTTTCTGTAGAAGATGACCCCAGAGCGACAGCCCCGCAGCGTCTTGTGGGTCGTCGTGGAGACCACGTCACAGTACTCGAACGGAGACGGGACGACCCCGGCCGCCACCAGTCCGCTGATGTGTGCCATGTCGGCCAATAGGAAAGCTCCGTTCTCATCGGCGATACGACGCAGCCGAGCGTAGTCGAGGTTACGGGAATAACAGCTGGTACCTGGAGAGAAGACGGAACGATTAACAGGAAACGGTCTCGTTTTTTAAACCTCATCTTCAGCACCATTCCCAACATCAACTGAGAAAATGACAGATTTCAATGTTTTGTAGTCAAAAAGATGCACCAAACGATGGCACAAGTTTTTTTTTTACAGATAATGACATTGGAAAGTCCTGGACAAGATATTTCAACAGGAGATTCTGTGTCTGAGAAACCAGGCCCAAATGATACAATGTCAACAGGAGATTCTGTGTCTGAGAAACCAGGCCCAAATGATACAATGTCAACAGGAGATTCTGTGTCTGAGAAACCAGGCCCAAATTATACAATGTCAACAGGAGATTCTGTGTCTGGGAAACCAGGCCCAAATTATACAACAGGAGATTCTGTCCCCGAACAGAGAGGATCTATAGTCTGATTGGACACAATGTGATACAGCTGGCGACAGGACCTGCTGGTGGTGTGTGTGTGTGTGTATATGATGATGATGATGATGATGATGGTGTGTGTGTATATGATGATGATGGTGGTGGTGGTGGTGGTGTGTGTGTATATGATGATGATGTTGGTGGTGGTGGTGGTGGGTGTGTGTGTTACCTGCAATGATCAGTCTAGGGTGGAACAGCCGGGCGTTCTCCTCCAGTCGGTCGTAGTTGATGAGACCAGTGTCTGGATCCACCTGATGCAACACAGATTAACGTCACTAGGATCCACTTGATACAACACAGATTAACGTCACTAGGATCCACCTGATACAACACAGATTAACGTCACTAGTCGTAGTGGATGAGACCAGTGTCTGGATCCACCTGATACAACACAGATTAACGTCACTAGGATCCACCTGATACAACACAGATTAACGTCACTAGGATCCACCTGATACAACACAGATTAACGTCACTAGTCGTAGTGGATGAGGCCAGTGTCTGGATCCACCTGATACAACACAGATTAACGTCACTAGGATCCACCTGATACAACACAGATTAACGTCACTAGGATCCACTTGATACAACACAGATTAACGTCACTAGGATCCACCTGATACAACACAGATTAACGTCACTAGGATCCACTTGATACAACACAGATTAACGTCACTAGGATCCACCTGATACAACACAGATTAACGTCACTAGGATCCACCTGATACAACACAGATTAACGTCACTAGGATCCACTTGATACAACACAGATTAACGTCACTAGTCGTAGTGGATGAGACCAGTGTCTGGATCCACCTGATACAACACAGATTAACGTCACTAGGATCCACCTGATACAACACAGATTAACGTCACTAGGATCCACCTGATACAACACAGATTAACGTCACTAGGATCCACCTGATACAACACAGATTAACGTCACTAGGATCCACTTGATACAACACAGATTAACGTCACTAGTCGTAGTGGATGAGACCAGTGTCTGGATCCACCTGATACAACACAGATTAACGTCACTAGGATCCACCTGATACAACACAGATTAACGTCACTAGGATCCACCTGATACAACACAGATTAACGTCACTAGGATCCACTTGATACAACACAGATTAACGTCACTAGTCGTAGTGGATGAGACCAGTGTCTGGATCCACCTGATACAACACAGATTAACGTCACTAGGATCCACTTGATACAACACAGATTAACGTCACTAGGATCCACTTGATACAACACAGATTAACGTCACTAGTCGTAGTGGATGAGACCAGTGTCTGGATCCACCTGATACAACACAGATTAACGTCACTAGGATCCACCTGATACAACACAGATTAACGTCACTAGGATCCACTTGATACAACACAGATTAACGTCACTAGTCGTAGTGGATGAGACCAGTGTCTGGATCCACCTGATACAACACAGATTAACGTCACTAGGATCCACCTGATACAACACAGATTAAGGAACGTCACTTCGTTAATCTGGGGGAACTCTTTCAGCACTTTATAGAGTCCATGACTTTATACACCTGTCAGCAACAGACGTGGCTGAAACATAATCCACTCATTTGAAAAGGGTTCCACATACATCTGTCTACAATGTTTTTGTTTTTTGTCAGCTAGAAAGAAAATGGCCCCCAATTCAGAAATGGAGAAAGAGGAGAGAAAGCGCTAGAAATGTCTAGACAGCTCTAGAAAGCTTTAGAAAGCTCTAGAAAGCTACCGTTATCTGCTGCCTCTTCAACAAGAAGCCACATTGATCCTACGATCCAGAAATACACTTCCCTCCCCTCCCACATCCCCCCCCCCCCCACCCCCACGGACCAAAAAAATCACCCCTCCAAAAAAAGCATGGCCCCTGCTTCTCCGGAATGCCACCCGATCCCCGTGGCCGAAGCATCGCATTTCTGTTTAGGCAGCACTCGGGCTGTATAGAAAACAACCCCCGAGAGCCACAGAACGACCGAATTAGCACCACGCACAGCCACCACAAACACCTTTAGGCAGCACTCTGGCAGGCTGTATAGAAAACAACCCCCCGAGAGCCACAGAACGACCGAATTAGCACCACGCACAGCCACCACAAACACCTTTAGGCAGCACTCGGGCAGGCTGTATAGAAAACAACCCCCGAGAGCAACAGAACGACCGAATTAGCACCACGCACAGCCACCACAAACACTTTTAGGCAGCACTCGGGCAGGCTGTATAGAAAACAACCCCCGAGAGCAACAGAACGACCGAATTAGCACCAACACCTTTAGGCAGCAATCTGGCAGGCTGTATAGAAAACAACCCCCGAGAGCAACAGAACGACCGAATTAGCACCACCATAAACACCTTTAGGCAGCAATCTGGCAGGCTGTATAGAAAACAACCCCCCGAGAGCCACAGAACGACCTAATTAGCACCACCATAAACACCTTTAGGCAGCAATCTGGCAGGCTGTATAGAAAACAACCCCCGAGAGCCACAGAACGACCGAATTAGCACCACCACAAACACCTTTAGGCAGCACTCGGGCTGTATAGAAAACAACCCCCGAGAGCAACAGAACGACCGAATTAGCACCACGCACAGCCACCATAAACATCTTTAGGCAGCACTCGGGCAGGCTGTATAGAAAACAACCCCCCGAGAGCAACAGAACGACCAAATTAGCACCACGCACAGCCACCATAAACACCTTTAGGCAGCACTCGGGCAGGCTATATAGAAAACAACCCCCGAGAGCAACAGAACGACCGAATTAGCACCACCATAAACACCTTTAGACAGCAATCTGGCAGGCTGTATAGAAAACAACCCCCCGAGAGCCACAGAAAGACCGAATTAGCACCACCATAAACACCTTTAGGCAGTACTCGGGCAGGCTGTATAGAAAACAACCCCCGAGAGCCACAGAACGACCGAATTAGCACTACCATAAACACCTTTAGGCAGCAATCTGGCAGGCTGTATAGAAAACAACCCCCCGAGAGCCACAGAACAACCGAATTAGCACCACCATAAACACCTTTAGGCAGCACTCGGGCTGTATAGAAAACAACCCCCGAGAGCAACAGAACGACCGAATTAGCACCGCCATAAACACCTTTAGGCAGCAATCTGGCAGGCTGTATAGAAAACAACCCCCGAGAGCCACAGAACAACCGAATTAGCACCACCATAAACACCTTTAGGCAGCACTCGTGCTGTATAGAAAACAACCCCCGAGAGCAACAGAACGACCGAATTAGCACCACGCACAGCCACCACAAACACCTTTAGGCAGCACTCGGGCTGTATAGAAAACAACCCCCGAGAGCAACAGAACGATCGAATTAGCACCGCCATAAACACCTTTAGGCAGCAATCTGGCAGGCTGTATAGAAAACAACCCCCGAGAGCCACAGAACAACCGAATTAGCACCACCATAAACACCTTTAGGCAGCACTCGGGCTGTATAGAAAACAACCCCCGAGAGCAACAGAACGACCACCACGCACAGCCACCATAAACACCTTGAAAACGGCTCTTTCCCATAGGCTGGTACTATCTACGACATCATCAGCAGTTAAATACCAACATCGTAGACGTGTTTACAGCTGGTTGGCTTTGATCACGTGATCTCTGAAATTCAAACAGATTTGGAGAAAAAAAAAATCAAGCCCAACTTTTAGAATAACTTTATAAGAATTGATTTAAGAATTTGTAAATTTGGGAATGTTTTCTTGGGGTTACTATTATATGTGTTTCTGGCATTAAGAAATCAATTCCTTTAAAGGAATACTCCGGGACTCAAAGGAGGAATACTCCGGGACTCAAAGGAGGAATAATCCGGGACTCAAAGGAGGAATAATCCGGGACTCAAAGGAGGAATACTCCGGGGAACTCAAAGGAGGAATACTCCGGGGAACTCAAAGGAGGAATACTCCGGGACTCAAAGGAGGAATACTCCGGGGAACTCAAAGGAGGAATACTCCGGGGAACTCAAAGGAGGAATATTCCGGGGAACTCAAAGGAGGAATATTCCGGGGAACTCAAAGGAGGAATATTCCGGGACTCAAAGGAGGAATACTCCGGACTCAAAGGAGGAATACTCCGGGACTCAAAGGAGGAACACTCCGGGAACTTTAAGGAACACTACGGGAACTTTAAGGAACACTCCGGGAACTTTAAGGAACACTCCGGGAACTTTAAGGAACACTCCGGGAACTTTAAGGAACACTCCGGGAACTTTAAGGAACACTCCGGGAACTTTAAGGAACACTTCGGGAACTTTAAGGAACACTCTAGGAATTTTAAGGAACACCCTAGGAACTTTAAGGAATACTCCGGGAACTTTAAGGAACACTCCGGACTCAAAGGAGGAATACTCCGGGACTCAAAGGAGGAATACTCCGGGACTCAAAGGAGGAATACTCCGGACTCAAAGGAGGAATACTCCGGGACTCAAAGGAGGAACACTCCGGGAACTTTAAGGAACACTACGGGAACTTTAAGGAACACTCCGGGAACTTTAAGGAACACTCCGGGAACTTTAAGGAACACTCTGGGAACTTTAAGGAATACTCCGGGAACTTTAAGGAACACTCCGGACTCAAAGGAGGAACACTCCGGGAACTTTAAGTCCTTAGTGATTTGAACACTAAGGAAGCTCTCGACCGGAAACCTGATTTACCAATAAAATGAGACCCGATCCAGACTGACTGCAGACGATCTTAGATCTTTGGTCTACAGTATGGAAAGCCTTTGATAGGTCAATAAAGAGGGCTGCACAGTACCTCCGTCCTATCCAGCCCTTTACCACATAATTAAAATCAGCCAATCAGGTGTTGAGGATGGGTAAAGGTCAGTGAGACAACTCCGTCTGGTCAAGGCCTTTGCACAGCAACATTGTTGCAACATAAAGACAACACTGACACAACCAACTAACCATGTCAAGGCCCATCTCTGGTGTGATGACAGAACGATGCGTCAGACAGTTGTGTTCTCCCCGTGGTTACCTTGGCTGGACAGGCAGGCAGAAGGACGTTGATCTCAAATAAACTGTGTGGTGTGTGTCTCTGCTCCTCTCCTCTCTCTCTGCATCTCTCTCTATGCTCCGGCTCCTCTCTCTATGCCTCTCTCTCTATGCTCCTCTCTCTATGCCCCGGCTCCTCTCTCTGTGCCCCGGCTCCTCTCTTTGTGCCCCGGCTCCTCTCTTTGTGCCCCGGCTCCTCTCTTTGTGCCCCGGCTCCTCTCTCTATGCCCCGGCTCCTCTCTCTATGCCCCGGCTCCTCTCTCTATGCCCTGGCTCCTCTCTCTATGCCCTGGCTCCTCTCTATACGAGTCTGCTCCTCTCTCTATGCTCCTCGCTCTATGCCCCGGCTCCTCTCTCTATGCTCCTCTCTCTATGCTCCTCGCTCTATGCCCCGGCTACTCTCTCTATGCTCCGGCTCCTCTCTCTATGCCCCGGCTCCTCTCTCTATGCCCCGGCTACTCTCTCTATGCTCCTCTCTCTGTGCCCCGGCTCCTCTCTCTATGCCCCGGCTCCTCTCTCTATGCCCCGGCTACTCTCTCTATGCTCCTCTCTCTATGCTCCGGCTACTCTCTCTATAGCCCGGCTCCTCTCTCTATGCCCCGGCTCCTCTCTCTATGCTCCTCTCTCTATGCCCCGACTCCTCTCTCTATGCCCCGGCTCCTCTCTCTATGCCCCGGCTCCTCTCTCTATGCCCCGGCTCCTCTCTCTATGCCCCGGCTCCTCTCTCTATGCCCCGGCTCCTCTCTCTGTGCCCCGGCTCCTCGCTCTATGCCCCGGCACGTCTCTCCATGCTCCTCTCTCTATGCCCCTCTCTCTATGCCCCGGCACCTCTCTCTATGCCCCGGCTCATCTCTCTATGCCCCGGCTCCTCTCTCCATGCTCCTCTCTCTATGCCCTGGCTCCTCTCTCCATGCTAATCTCTCCATGCTCCTCTCTCCATGCTCCGGCTCCTCTCTCTATAGCCCGGCTCCCCTCTCTATAGCCTGGCTCCTCTCTCTATAGCCCGGCTCCTCTCTCTATAGCCCGGCTCCCCTCTCTATCGCCCGGCTCCCCTCTCTATAGCCCGGCTCCTCTCTCTATAGCCCGGCTCCCCTCTCTATAGCCCGGCTCCCCTCTCTATCGCCCGGCTCCTCTCTCTATAGCCCCTCTCTCTATGCCCAGGCTCCTCTATACGCCCCGGCTCCTCTCTCTATGCCCAGGCTCCTCTCTCTATGTCCCGGCTCCTCTCTCTATGCAAATCTCTCTATGCACCGGCTCCTCTCTCTATGCTCCTCTCTCTATGCCCCGTCTCCTCTTTCTACGCCCAGGCTCCTCTCTCTATGCCCTGGCTCCTCTCTCTATGCCCTGGCTCATCTCTCTATGCCCTGGCTCCTCTCTCTATGCCCTGGCTCCTCTCTATATGCTCCTCTCTCTATGCCCCGGCTCCTCTCTCCATGCTCCTCTCTCTATGCTCTGGCTCCACTCTCTGTGCCCAGGCTCCTCTCTCTATGTTCCGGCTCCTCTCTCTATGCTCCGGCTCCTCTCTCTATGCTCCGGCTTCTCTCTCTATGCTCCGGCTTCTCTCTCTATGCCCCGGCTCCTCTCTCTATAGCCCGGCTCCTCCCTCGATAGCCCGGCTCCACCCTCTATAGCCCGGCTCCCCCCTCTATACGCCCCGGCTCATCTCTCTATGCCCAGGCTCCTCTCTCTATGCCCCGGCTCCTCTCTCTATGCTCCTCTCTCTATGCCCCGGCTCCTCTCTCTATGCTCCTCTCTCTATGCCCCGGCTCCTCTCTCTATGCCCAGGCTCCTCTCTCTATGAGTCGGCTCCTCTCCCTATGCCCTGGCTCCTCTCTCTAGGCTCCTCTCTCTATGCTCCGGCTCCTCTCTCTATGCCCCGGCTCCTCTCTCTATGCCCCGGCTCCTCTCTCTGTGCCCCGGCTACTCTCTCTATGAGTCTGCTCCTCTCTCTATGCCCGGCTCCTCTCTCCATGCTCCTCTCTCTATGCTCTGGCTCCACTCTCTGTGTCCCGGCTCCTCTCTCTATGTTCCAGCTCCTCTCTCTATGCTCTGGCTCCTCTCTCTATGCTCAGGCTCCTCTCTCTATGCTCCGGCTTCTCTCTCTATGCTCCGGCTTCTCTCTCTATGCCCCGGCACCTCTCTCTATAGCCCGGCTCCTCCCTCGATAGCCCGGCTCCACCCTCTATAGCCCGGCTCCCCCCTCTATACGCCCCGGCTCCTCTCTCTATGCCCCGGCTCCTCTCTCTATGCTTCTCTCTCTATGCCCCGGCTCCTCTCTCTATGCTCCTCTCTCTATGCTCCTCTCTCTATGCCCCGGCTCCTCTCTCTATGAGTCTGCTCCTCCCTCTATAGCCCGACTCCTCTCTCTATGCTCCTCTCTCTATGCTCCTCTCTCTATGCCCCGGCTCCTCTCTCTATGCCCAGGCTCCTCTCTCTATGAGTCTGCTCCTCTCTCTATGCCCCGGCTCCTCTCTCTATGCCCCGGCTCCTCTCTCTGTGCCCCGGCTACTCTCTCTATGAGTCTAATCCTCTCTCTATGCCCCGGCTCCTCTCTCCATGCTCCTCTCTCTATGCTCTGGCTCCACTCTCTGTGCCCAGGCTCCTCTCTCTATGAGTCTGCTCCTCTCTCTACGCCCAGGCTCCTCTCTATGCCCCGGCTCCTCTCTCCATGCTCCTCTCTCTATGCCCCGGCTCCTCTCTCTATGCTCCTCTCTCTATGCCCCGGCTCCTCTCTCTATGCCCAGGCTCCTCTCTCTATGAGTTGGCTCCTCTCCCTATGCCCTGGCTCCTCTCTCTAGGCTCCTCTCTCTATGCCCCGGCTCCTCTCTCTGTGCCCCGGCTACTCTCTCTATTAGTCTGCTCCTCTCTCTATGCCCCAGCTCCTCTCTCCATGCTCCTCTCTCTATGCTCTGGCTCCACTCTCTGTGCCCCGGCTCCTCTCTCTATGCTCCGGCTCCTCTCTCTATGCTCCGGCTCCTCTCTCTATGCTCCGCCTCCTCTCTATGCTCCGCCTCCTCTCTCTATGCTCCGCCTCCTCTCTCTATAGCCCGGCTCCTCCCTCTATAGCCCGGCTCCTCCCTCTATAGCCCGGCTCCTCCCTCTATAGCCCGGCTCCTCCCTCTATAGCCTGGCTCCTCCCTCTATAACCCGGCTCCTCTCTCTATGCTCCTCTCTCTATGCCCCGGCTCCTCTCTCTATGCTCCGGCTCCTCTCTCTATGCCCCGGCTCCTCTCTCTATGCCCCGGCTCCTCTCTCTATGCCCCAGCTCCTCTCTCTATGCCCCGGCTACTCTCTATACGAGTCTGCTCCTCTCTCTATGCTCCTCTCTCTATGCTCCGGCTACTCTCTCTATGCTCCTCTCTCTATGTTCCTCCCTCTATAGCCCGGCTCCTCCCTCTATGCTCCTCTCTCTATGCCCCGGCTCCTCTCTCTATGCCCCGGCTCCTCTCTCTATGCTCCTCTCTCTATGCCCCAGCTCCTCTCTCTATGCTCCTCTCTCTATGCCCCGGCTCCTCTCTCTACGCCCAGGCTCCTCTCTCTACGCCCAGGCTCCTCTCTCTACGCCCCGGCTCCTCTCTCTATGAGTCTGCTCCTCTCTCTATGACCCGGCTCCTCTCTCTATGCCCCGGCTCCTCTCTCTGTGCCCCGGCTACTCTCTCTATGAGTCTGCTCCTCTCTCTATGCTCCTCGCTCTATGCCCCGGCTACTCTCTCTATGCTCCGGCTCCTCTCTCTATGCCCCGGCTCCTCTCTCTATGCTCCGGCTACTCTCTCTATGCCCCGGCTCCTCTCTCTATGCTCCGGCTCCTCCCTCTATAGCCCGGCTCCTCCCTCTATAGCCCGGCTCCTCCCTCTATAGCCCGGCTCCTCCCTCTATAGCCCGGCTCCTCTCTCTATGCCCCGGCTCCTCTCTCTATGCCCCGGCTCCTCTCTATACGAGTCAGCTTTTCTCTCTATGCTCCTCTCTCTATGCCCCTCTCTCTATGCTCCGGCTCCTCTCTCTATGCCTCTCTCTATGCCCCGGCTCCTCTCTCTGTGCCCCGTCTACTCTCTCTATGAGTCTGCTCCTCTCTTTATGCTCCTCTCTCTATGCTCTGGCTCCACTCTCTGTGCCCCGGCTCCTCTCTCTGTGCCCCACTCCTCTCTCTGTGCCCCGGCTCCTCTCTCTGTGCTCCGGCTCCTCTCTCTGTGCTCCGGCTCCTCTCTCTGTGCTCCGGCTCCTCTCTCTGTGCTCCGGCTCCTCTCTCTGTGCTCCGGCTCCTCTCTCTATGCTCCGGCTCCTCTCTCTATGCTCCGGATCCTCTCTCTATGCTCCGGCTCGTCTCTCTATGCCCCGGCTCCTCTCTCTATAGCCCGGCTCCTCCCTCTATAGCCCGGCTCCTCCCTCTATAGCCCGGCTCCTCCCTCTATAGCCCGGCTCATAGCCCGGCTCCTCCCTCTATAGCCCGGCTCCTCTCTCTATGCCCCGGCTCCTCTCTATACGAGTCTGATCCTCTCTCTATGCTCCTCGCTCTATGCCCCGGCTCCTCTCTCTATGCTCCTCTCTCTATGCTCCTCGCTCTATGCCCCGGCTACTCTCTCTATGCTCCGGCTCCTCTCTCTGTGCCCCGGCTCCTCTCTCTGTGCTCCGGCTACACTCTCTGTGCCCCGGCTCCTCTCTCTATGCCCCGGCAACTCTCTCTATGCCCCGGCTCCTCTCTCTATAACCCGGCTCATCTCTCTATGCCCCGGCTCCTCTCTCTATGCCCTGGCTCCTCTCTCTATGCTCCGGCTCATCTCTCTATGCCCCGGCTCCTCTCTCTATGCCCCGGCTCCTCTCTCTATGCCCCGGCAACTCTCTATACGAGTCTGCTCCTCTCTCTATGCTCCTCTCTCTATGCCCCGGCTCCTCTCTCTATGCTCCTCTCTCTATGCCCCGGCTCCTCTCTCTATGCTCCTCTCTCTATGCTCCTCTCTCTATAACCCGGCTCCTCTCTATACGAGTCTGCTCCTCTCTCTATGCTCCTCTCTCTATGCTCAGGCTACTCTCTCTATGCTCCTCGCTCTATGCCCCGGCTCCTCTCTCTATAGCCCGGCTCCTCTCTCTATAGCCCGGCTCCTCTCTCTGTGCCCCGGCTCCTCTCTCTGTGCCCCGGCTCCTCTCTCTGTGCCCCGGCTCCTCTCTCTGTGCCCCGGCTCCTCTCTCTGTGCCCCGGCTCCTCTCTCTATGAGTCTGCTCCTCTCTCTATGCTCCTCGCTCTATGCCCCGGCTACTCTCTCTATGCCCCGGCTCCTCTCTCTGTGCCCCGGCTCCTCTCTCTATGCTCCGGCTCCTCTCTCTATGCTCCGGCTCCTCTCTCTATGCTCCGGCTCCTCTCTCTATGCTCCGGCTCCTCTCTCTATAGCCCGGCTCCTCTCTCTATAGCCCGGCTCCTCCCTCTATAGCCCGGCTCCTCCCTCTATAGCCCGGCTCCTCCCTCTCTATGCTCCGGCTCCTCTCTCTATGCTCCGGCTCCTCTCTCTATGCCCCGGCTCCTCTCTCTATAGCCCGGCTCCTCCCTCTATAGCCCGGCTCCTCCCTCTATAGCCCGGCTCCTCCCTCTATAGCCCGGCTCCTCCCTCTCTATGCTCCGGCTCCTCTCTCTATAGCCCGGCTCCTCCCTCTATAGCCCGGCTCCTCCCTCTATAGCCCGGCTCCTCCCTCTATAGCCCGGCTCCTCCCTCTCTATGCTCCGGCTCCTCTCTCTATGCTCCGGCTCCTCTCTCTATGCTCCGGCTCCTCTCTCTATAGCCCGGCTCCTCTCTCCATGCTCCTCTCTCCATGCTCCGGCTCCCCTCTCTATAGCCCGGCTCCCCTCTCTATAGCCCGGCTCCTCTCTCTATAGCCCGGCTCCTCTCTCTATGGCCCTCTCTCTATGCCCAGGCTCCTCTCTCTATGCCCCGGCTCCTCTCTCTATAGCCCGGCTCCTCCCTCTATAGCCCGGCTCCTCCCTCTATAGCCCGGCTCCTCCCTCTATAGCCCGGCTCCTCCCTCTATAGCCTGGCTCCTCCCTCTATAGCCCGGCTCCTCCCTCTATAACCCGGCTCCTCTCTCTATGCTCCTCTCTCTATGACCCGGCTCCTCTCTCTAGGCCCCGGCTCCTCTCTCTATGCCCCGGTTCCTCTCTCTATGCCCCGGCTCCTCTCTCTATGCCCCGGCTCCTCTCTCTATGCCCCGGCTCCTCTCTCTATGCCCCGGCTACTCTCTATACGAGTCTGCTCCTCTCTCTATGCTCCTCTCTCTGTGCCCCGGCTCCTCTCTCTGTGCCCCGGCTCCTCTCTCTATGCCCCGGCTCCTCTCTATACGAGTCAGCTTTTCTCTCTATGCTCCTCTCTCTATGCCCCTCTCTCTATGCTCCGGCTCCTCTCTCTATGCCTCTCTCTCTATGCTCCTCTCTCTGTGCCCCGGCTCCTCTCTCTGTGCCCCGTCTACTCTCTCTATGAGTCTGCTCCTCTCTTTATGCTCCTCTCTCTATGCTCTGGCTCCACTCTCTGTGCCCCGGCTCCTGTCTCTGTGCCCCGGCTCCTCTCTCTGTGCCCCGGCTCCTCTCTCTGTGCCCCGGCTCCTCTCTCTGTGCTCCGGCTCCTCTCTCTGTGCTCCGGCTCCTCTCTCTGTGCTCCGGCTCCTCTCTCTGTGCTCCGGCTCCTCTCTCTATGCTCCGGCTCCTCTCTCTATGCTCCGGATCCTCTCTCTATGCTCCGGCTCGTCTCTCTATGCCCCGGCTCCTCTCTCTATAGCCCGGCTCCTCCCTCTATAGCCCGGCTCCTCCCTCTATAGCCCGGCTCCTCTCTCTATGCCCCGGCTCCTCTCTATACGAGTCTGATCCTCTCTCTATGCTCCTCGCTCTATGCCCCGGCTCCTCTCTCTATGCTCCTCTCTCTATGCTCCTCGCTCTATGCCCCGGCTACTCTCTCTATGCTCCGGCTCCTCTCTCTGTGCCCCGGCTCCTCTCTCTGTGCTCCGGCTACACTCTCTGTGCCCCGGCTCCTCTCTCTATGCCCCGGCACCTCTCTCTATGCCCCGGCTCCTCTCTCTATGCCATGGGCTCCTCTCTCTATAACCCGGCTCATCTCTCTATGCCCCGGCTCCTCTCTCTATGCCCTGGCTCCTCTCTCTATGCTCCGGCTCCTCTCTCTATGCCCCGGCTCCTCTCTCTATGCCCCGGCTCCTCTCTCTATGCCCCGGCTCCTCTCTCTATGCCCCGGCTACTCTCTATACGAGTCTGCTCCTCTCTCTATGCACCTCTCTCTATGCCCCGGCTCCTCTCTCTATGCTCCTCTCTCTATGCCCCGGCTCCTCTCTCTATGCTCCTCTCTCTATAACCCGGCTCCTCTCTATACGAGTCTGCTCCTCTCTCTATGCTCCTCTCTCTATGCTCAGGCTACTCTCTCTATGCTCCTCGCTCTATGCCCCGGCTCCTCTCTCTATAGCCCGGGTCCTCTCTCTATAGCCTGGCTCCTCTCTCTATATCAAGGCTCCTCTCTCTGTGCCCCGGCTCCTCTCTCTGTGCCCCGGCTCCTCTCTCTGTGCCCCGGCTCCTCTCTCTATGAGTCTGCTCCTCTCTCTATGCTCCTCGCTCTATGCCCCGGCTACTCTCTCTATGCCCCGGCTCCTCTCTCTGTGCCCCGGCTCCTCTCTCTATGCTCCGGCTCCTCTCTCTATGCTCCGGCTCCTCTTTCTATGCTCCGGCTCCTCTCTCTATGCTCCGGCTCCTCTCTCTATGCTCCGGCTCCTCTCTCTATGCCCCGGCTCCTCTCTCTATAGCCCGGCTCCTCCCTCTATAGCCCGGCTCCTCCCTCTATAGCCCGGCTCCTCCCTCTATAGCCCGGCTCCTCCCTCTCTATGCTCCGGCTCCTCTCTCTATGCTCCGGCTCCTCTCTCTATGCTCCGGCTCCTCTCTCTATAGCCCGGCTCCTCTCTCTATAGCCCGGCTCCTCCCTCTATAGCCCGGCTCCTCCCTCTATAGCCCGGCTCCTCCCTCTATAGCCCGGCTCCTCCCTCTCTATGCTCCAGCTCCTCTCTCTATAGCCCGGCTCCTCCCTCTATAGCCCGGCTCCTCCCTCTATAGCCCGGCTCCTCCCTCTCTATGCTCCGGCTCCTCTCTCTATGCTCCGGCTCCTATCTCTATGCTCTGGCTCCTCTCTCTATGCCCCCGGCTCCTCTCTCTATGCCCCGGCTCCTCTCTCTATGCCCCGGCTCCTCTCTCTATGCTCCGGCTCCTCTCTCTATGCTCCGGCTCCTCTCTCTATGACCCGGCTCCTCTCTCTATGCCCCGGCTCCTCTCTCTATGCCCCGGCTCCTCTCTCTATGCTCCTCTTTCTATGCTCCGGCTACTCTCTCTGTGCCCCAGCTCCTCGCTCTATGCCCCGGCTCCTTTCTCCATGCTCCTCTCTCTATGCCCCGGCTCCTCTCTCCATGCTCCTCTCTCCATGCTCCGGCTCCCCTCTCTATAGCCCGGCTCCCCTCTCTATAGCCCGGCTCCTCTCTCTATAGCCCGGCTCCTCTCTCTATAGCCCGGCTCCTCTCTCTATAGCCCGGCTCCTCTCTCTATGCCCCGGCTCCTCTCTCTATGCTCCTCTCTCTATGCCCCGGCTCCTCTCTCTACGCCCAGGCTCCTCTCTCTACGCCCAGGCTCCTCTCTCTATGCCCAGGCTCCTCTCTCTATGCCCCGGCTCCTCTCTCCATGCTCCTCTCTCTATGCTCTGGCTCCACTCTCTGTGCCCAGGCTCCTCTCTCTATGCTCCGGCTCCTCTCTCTATGCTCCGGCTCCTCTCTCTATGCTCCGGCTCCTCCCTCTATAGCCCGGCTCCTCCCTCTATAGCCCGGCTCCTCCCTCTATAGCCCGGCTCCTCCCTCTATAGCCCGGCTCCTCCCTCTATGCTCCTCTCTCTATGCCCTGGCTCCTCTCTCTATGCCCCGGCTCCTCTCTCTATGTCCTGGTTCCTCTCTGTGCCCCGGCTCCTCTCTCTGTGCCCCGGCTCCTCTCTCTGTGCCCCGGCTCCTCTCTCTGTGCCCCGGCTCCTCTCTCTATGCCCCCGGCTCCTCTCTCTATGCCCCCGGCTCCTCTCTCTATGCCCCCGGCTCCTCTCTCTATGCCCCCGGCTCCTCTCTCTATGCCCCGGTTCCTCTCTCTGTGCCCCGGCTCCTCGCTCTGTGCACCGGCTCCTCGCTCTATGCCCCGGCTACTCTCTCTGTGCTCCGGCTCCTCTCTCTGTGCTCCGGCTCCTCTCTCTGTGCCCCGGCTCCTCTCTCTGTGCCCCGGCTCCTCTCTCTGTGCCCCGGCTCCTCTCTCTGTGCCCCGGCTCCTCTCTCTGTGCCCCGGCTCCTCTCTCTGTGCCCCGGCTCCTCTCTCTATAACGGCTCCTCTCTCTATAACCCGGCTCCTCTCTCTATTACCCGGCTCCTCTCTCTATAACCCAGGCTCCTCTCTCTATGCCCCGGCTCCTCTCTCTATGCCCCTCTCTCTATGCCCAGGCTCCTCTATACGCCCAGGCTCCTCTCTCTATGCCCCGGATCCTCTCTCTATGCTCCTCTCTCTATGCCCCGGCTCCTCTCTCTACGCCCAGGCTCCTCTCGCTACGCCCAGGCTCCTCTCTCTACGCCCAGGCTCCTCTCTCTATGCCCAGGCTTCTCTCTCTATGCCCAGGCCCCTCTCTCTATGCCCAGGCTCCTCTCTCTATGCCCAGGCTCCTCTCTCTATGCCCCGGCTCCTCTCTCTATGCCCCGGCTCGTCTCTCTATGCCCCGGCTCCTCTCTCTATAGCCCGGCTCCTCTCTCTATGCTCCGGCTCCTCTCTCTATGCTCCTCTCTCTATGCCCCGGCTCCTCTCTCTATGCCCCGGCTCCTCTCTCCATGCTCTGGCTCCTCTCTATACAAGTCTGCTCCTCTCTCTATGCTCCTCTCTCTGTGCTCCTCTCTCTGTGCCCCGGCTCCTCTCTCTATGCCCCA
This sequence comes from Oncorhynchus clarkii lewisi, assembly GCF_045791955.1. NCBI lineage: Eukaryota > Metazoa > Chordata > Actinopteri > Salmoniformes > Salmonidae > Oncorhynchus > Oncorhynchus clarkii. The sequence continues at coordinate 66,038,022 of NC_092159.1, read as the reverse complement.
GCTCCTCTCTATACGAGTCTGCTCCTCTCTCTATGCTCCTCTCTCTATGCTCCGGCTACTATCTCTATGCTCCTCGCTCTATGCCCCGGCTCCTCTCTCTATGAGTCTGCTCCTCTCTTCTATGCTCCTCGCTCTGTGCCCCGGCTCCTCGCTCTGTGCCCCGGCTCCTCGCTCTATGCCCCGGCTACTCTCTCTATGCTCCGGCTCCTCTCTCTGTGCTCCGGCTCCTCTCTCTGTTCCCCGGCTCCTCTCTCTGTGCCCCGGCTCCTCTCTCTGTGCCCCGGCTCCTCTCTCTGTGCCCCGGCTCCTCTCTCTGTGCCCCGGCTCCTCTCTCTGTGCCCCGGCTCCTCTCTCTGTGCCCCGGCTCCTCTCTCTATAACGGCTCCTCTCTCTATAACCCGGCTCCTCTCTCTATAACCCGGCTCCTCTCTCTATAACCCAGGCTCCTCTCTCTATGCCCCGGCTCCTCTCTCTATGCCCCTCTCTCTGTGCCCAGGCTCCTCTATACGCCCAGGCTCCTCTCTCTATGCCCAGGCTCCTCTCTCTATGCTCCTCTCTCTATGCCCCGGCTCCTCTCTCTACGCCCAGGCTCCTCTCTCTACGCCCAGGCTCCTCTCTCTACGCCCAGGCTCCTCTCTCTACGCCCAGGCTCCTCTCTCTATGCCCAGGCTTCTCTCTCTATGCCCAGGCCCCTCTCTCTATGCCCAGGCTCCTCTCTCTATGCCCAGGCTCCTCTCTCTATGCCCAGGCTCCTCTCTCTATGCTCCTCTCTCTATGCCCAGCTCCTCTCTCTATGCCCCGGCTCCTCTCCCTATGCCCCGGCTCCTCTCCCTATGCCCCGGCTCCTCTCCCTATGCCCTGGCTCCTCTCTCTATGCCCCGGCTCCTCTCTCTATGAGTCGGCTCGTCTCTCTATGCCCCGGCTCCTCTCTCTATGCCCCGGCTCCTCTCTCTGTGCCCCGTCTACTCTCTCTATGAGTCTGCTCCTCTCTCTATGCCCCGGCTCCTCTCTCAATGCTCCTCTCTCTATGCTCTGGCTCCACTCTCTGTGCCCCGGCTCCTCTCTCTATGCACCGGCTCCTCTCTCTATGCTCCGGCTTCTCTCTCCATGCAACGGCTCCTCTCTCTATAGCCCGGCTCCTCACTCTATAGCCCGGCTCCTCCCTCTATAGCCCGGCTCCTCCCTCTATAGCCCGGCTCCTCTCTCTATGCTCCTCTCTCTATAGCCCGGCTCCTCTTTCTATGCCCCGGCTCCTCTCTCTATGCCCCGGCCCCTCTCTCTATAGCCCGGCTCCTCTCTCTATGCTCCGGCTCCTCTCTCTATGCTCCTCTCTCTATGCCCCGGCTCCTCTCTCTATGCCCCGGCTCCTCTCTCTATGCCCCGGCTCCTCTCTCTATGCCCCGGCTCGTCTCTCTATGCCCCGGCTCCTCTCTCTATAGCCCGGCTCCTCTCTCTATGCTCCGGCTCCTCTCTCTATGCTCCTCTCTCTATGCCCCGGCTCCTCTCTCTATGCCCCGGCTCCTCTCTCCATGCTCTGGCTCCTCTCTATACAAGTCTGCTCCTCTCTCTATGCTCCTCTCTCTGTGCTCCTCTCTCTGTGCCCCGGCTCCTCTCTCTATGCCCCAGCTCCTCTCTATACGAGTCTGCTCCTCTCTCTATGCTCCTCTCTCTATGCTCCGGCTACTATCTCTATGCTCCTCGCTCTATGCCCCGGCTCCTCTCTCTATGAGTCTGCTCCTCTCTTCTATGCTCCTCGCTCTGTGCCCCGGCTCCTCGCTCTGTGCCCCGGCTCCTCGCTCTATGCCCCGGCTACTCTCTCTATGCTCCGGCTCCTCTCTCTGTGCTCCGGCTCCTCTCTCTGTTCCCCGGCTCCTCTCTCTGTGCCCCGGCTCCTCTCTCTGTGCCCCGGCTCCTCTCTCTGTGCCCCGGCTCCTCTCTCTGTGCCCCGGCTCCTCTCTCTGTGCCCCGGCTCCTCTCTCTATAACGGCTCCTCTCTCTATAACCCGGCTCCTCTCTCTATAACCCGGCTCCTCTCTCTATAACCCAGGCTCCTCTCTCTATGCCCCGGCTCCTCTCTCTATGCCCCTCTCTCTGTGCCCAGGCTCCTCTATACGCCCAGGCTCCTCTCTCTATGCCCAGGCTCCTCTCTCTATGCTCCTCTCTCTATGCCCCGGCTCCTCTCTCTACGCCCAGGCTCCTCTCTCTACGCCCAGGCTCCTCTCTCTACGCCCAGGCTCCTCTCTCTACGCCCAGGCTCCTCTCTCTATGCCCAGGCTTCTCTCTCTATGCCCAGGCCCCTCTCTCTATGCCCAGGCTCCTCTCTCTATGCCCAGGCTCCTCTCTCTATGCCCAGGCTCCTCTCTCTATGCTCCTCTCTCTATGCCCAGCTCCTCTCTCTATGCCCCGGCTCCTCTCCCTATGCCCCGGCTCCTCTCCCTATGCCCCGGCTCCTCTCCCTATGCCCTGGCTCCTCTCTCTATGCCCCGGCTCCTCTCTCTATGAGTCGGCTCGTCTCTCTATGCCCCGGCTCCTCTCTCTATGCCCCGGCTCCTCTCTCTGTGCCCCGTCTACTCTCTCTATGAGTCTGCTCCTCTCTCTATGCCCCGGCTCCTCTCTCAATGCTCCTCTCTCTATGCTCTGGCTCCACTCTCTGTGCCCCGGCTCCTCTCTCTATGCTCCGGCTCCTCTCTCTATGCTCCGGCTTCTCTCTCCATGCAACGGCTCCTCTCTCTATAGCCCGGCTCCTCCCTCTATAGCCCGGCTCCTCCCTCTATAGCCCGGCTCCTCCCTCTATAGCCCGGCTCCTCTCTCTATGCTCCTCTCTCTATAGCCCGGCTCCTCTCTCTATGCCCCGGCTCCTCTCTCTATGCCCCGGCCCCTCTCTCTATAGCCCGGCTCCTCTCTCTATGCTCCGGCTCCTCTCTCTATGCTCCTCTCTCTATGCCCCGGCTCCTCTCTCTATGCCCCGGCTCCTCTCTCTATGCCCCGGCTCCTCTCTCCATGCTCTGGCTCCTCTCTATACGAGTCTGCTCCTCTCTCTATGCTCCTCTCTCTGTGCTCCTCTCTCTGTGCCCCGGCTCCTCTCTCTATGCCCCAGCTCCTCTCTATACGAGTCTGCTCCTCTCTCTATGCTCCTCTCTCTATGCTCCGGCTACTATCTCTATGCTCCTCGCTCTATGCCCCGGCTCCTCTCTCTATGCCCCGGCTCCTCTCTCTATGCCCCGGCTCCTCTCTCTTTGTCCCGGCTCCTCTCTCTATGCTCCGGCTACTCTCTCTATGCTCCGGCTACTCTCTCTGTGCCCCAGCTCCTCGCTCTATGCCCCGGCTCCTCTCTCCATGCTCCTCTCTCTATGCCCCGGCTCCTCTCTCCATGCTCCGGCTCCCCTCTCTATAGCCCGGCTCCCCTCTCCTCTCTCTATAGCCCGGCCCCTCTCTCTATAGCCCGGCTCCTCTCTCTATAGCCCCTCTCTCTCTGCCCAGGCTCCTCTATACTCCCAGGCTCCTCTCTCTATGCCCCGGCTCCTCTCTCTATGCTCCTCTCTCTATGCCCCGGCTCCTCTCTCTACGCCCAGGCTCCTCTCTCTACGCTCAGGCTTCTCTCTCTATGCCCAGGCTCCTCTCTCTATGCCCAGGCTCCTCTCTCTATGCCCAGGCTCCTCTCTCTATGCCCTGGCTCCTCTCTCTATGCCCAGGCTCCTCTCTCTATGCTCCTCTCTCTATGCCCCAGCTCCTCTCCCTAGGCCCCGGCTCCTCTCTCTATAGCCCGGCTCCTCTCTCTATGCTCCGGCTCCTCTCTCTATGCTCCTCTCTCTATGCCCCGGCTCCTCTCTCTGTGCCCCGGCTCCTCTCTCTGTGCCCCGGCTCCTCTCTCTGTGCCCCGGCTCCTCTCTATACGAGTCTGCTCCTCTCTCTATGCTCCTCTCTCTGTGCTCCTCTCTCTGTGCCCCGGCTCCTCTCTCTATGCCCCAGCTCCTCTCTATACGAGTCTGCTCCTCTCTCTATGCTCCTCTCTCTATGAGTCTGCTCCTCTCTCTATGCTCCTCGCTCTATGCCCCGGCTCCTCTCTCTATGCCCCGGCTCCTCTCTCTATAACCCGGCTCCTCTCTCTATGCTCCGGCTCCTCTCTCTATAACCCGGCTCCTCTCGCTATGCTCCGGCTCCTCTCTCTATGCCCCGGCTCCTCTCTCTATGCTCCGGCTACTCTCTCTGTGCCCCGGCTCCTCTCTCTATGCCCCGGCTCCTCTCTCTATGCCCCGGCTCCTCTCTCTATAACCCGGCTCCTCTCTCTATGCCCCGGCTCCTCTCTCTATGCCCCGGCTCCTCTCTCTATGCCCCGGCTCCTCTCTCCATGCTCCGGCTCCCCTCTCTATAGCCCGGCTCCCCTCTCCTCTCTCTATAGCCCGGCCCCTCTCTCTATAGCCCGGCTCCTCTCTCTATAGCCCCTCTCTCTATGCCCAAGCTCCTCTATACGCCCCGGCTCCTCTCTCTATGCCCCGGCTCCTCTCTCTATGCCCAGGCTCCTCTCTCTATGCCCAGGCTCCTCTCTCTATGCCCAGGCTCCTCTCTCTATGCCCAGGCTCCTCTCTCTATGCCCAGGCTCCTCTCTCTATGCCCAGGCTCCTCTCTCTATGCTCCTCTCTCTATGCTCCTCTCCCTAGGCCACGGCTCCTCTCTCTATGCCCCGGCTCCTCTCTCTATGCCCCGGCTGCTCTCTCTATGCCCCGGCTCCTCTCTCCATGCTCCTCTCTCTATGCTCTGGCTCCACTCTCTGTGCCCCGGCTCCTCTCGCTATGCTCCGGCTCCTCTCTCTATGCTCCTGCTTCTCTCTCCAAGCAACGGCTCCTCCCTCTATAGCCCGGCTCCTCCCTCTATAGCCCGGCTCCTCCCTCTATAGCCCGGCTCCTCCCTCTATAGCCCGGCTCCTCTCTCTATGCTCCTCTCTCTATGCCCCGGCTCCTCCCTCTATAGCCCGGCTTCTCTCTCTATGCCCCTCTCTCTATGCCCCGGCTCCTCTCTCTATGCCCCGGCGCCTCTCTATAGCCCGGCTCCTCTCTCTATGCTCCGGCTCCTCTCTCTATAAGTCGGCTCCTCTCTCTATGAGTCGGCTCCTCTCTCTATGCTCCGGCTCCTCTCTCTATGCTCCTCTCTCTATGCCCCGGCACCTCTCTCTATGCCCCGGCTCCTCTCTCTATGCCCCGGCTCCTCTCTCTATGCTCCGGCTCCTCTCTCTATAAGTCGGCTCCTCTCTCTATGAGTCGGCTCCTCTCTCTATGCTCCGGCTCCTCTCTCTATGCTCCTCTCTCTATGCCCCGGCTCCTCTCTCTACGCCCAGGCTCCTCTCGCTACGCCCAGGCTCCTCTCTCTACGCCCAGGCTCCTCTCTCTATGCCCAGGCTTCTCTCTCTATGCCCAGGCCCCTCTCTCTATGCCCAGGCTCCTCTCTCTATGCCCAGGCTCCTCTCTCTATGCCCCGGCTCCTCTCTCTATGCCCCGGCTCGTCTCTCTATGCCCCGGCTCCTCTCTCTATAGCCCGGCTCCTCTCTCTATGCTCCGGCTCCTCTCTCTATGCTCCTCTCTCTATGCCCCGGCTCCTCTCTCTATGCCCCGGCTCCTCTCTCCATGCCCCGGCTCCTCTCTATACGAGTCTGCTCCTCTCTCTATGCTCCTCTCTCTGTGCTCCTCTCTCTGTGCCCCGGCTCCTCTCTCTATGCCCCAGCTCCTCTCTATACGAGTCTGCTCCTCTCTCTATGCTCCTCTCTCTATGCTCCGGCTACTATCTCTATGCTCCTCGCTCTATGCCCCGGCTCCTCTCTCTATGCCCCGGCTCCTCTCTCTATGAGTCTGCTCCTCTCTTCTATGCTCCTCGCTCTGTGCCCCGGCTCCTCGCTCTGTGCCCCGGCTCCTCGCTCTATGCCCCGGCTACTCTCTCTATGCTCCGGCTCCTCTCTCTGTGCTCCGGCTCCTCTCTCTGTTCCCCGGCTCCTCTCTCTGTGCCCCGGCTCCTCTCTCTGTGCCCCGGCTCCTCTCTCTGTGCCCCGGCTCCTCTCTCTGTGCCCCGGCTCCTCTCTCTGTGCCCCGGCTCCTCTCTCTGTGCCCCGGCTCCTCTCTCTATAACGGCTCCTCTCTCTATAACCCGGCTCCTCTCTCTATAACCCGGCTCCTCTCTCTATAACCCAGGCTCCTCTCTCTATGCCCCGGCTCCTCTCTCTATGCCCCTCTCTCTGTGCCCAGGCTCCTCTATACGCCCAGGCTCCTCTCTCTATGCCCAGGCTCCTCTCTCTATGCCCCGGCTCCTCTCTCTACGCCCAGGCTCCTCTCTCTATGCCCAGGCTTCTCTCTCTATGCCCAGGCCCCTCTCTCTATGCCCAGGCTCCTCTCTCTATGCCCAGGCTCCTCTCTCTATGCCCAGGCTCCTCTCTCTATGCTCCTCTCTCTATGCCCAGCTCCTCTCTCTATGCCCCGGCTCCTCTCCCTATGCCCCGGCTCCTCTCCCTATGCCCCGGCTCCTCTCCCTATGCCCTGGCTCCTCTCTCTATGCCCCGGCTCCTCTCTCTATGAGTCGGCTCGTCTCTCTATGCCCCGGCTCCTCTCTCTATGCCCCGGCTCCTCTCTCTGTGCCCCGTCTACTCTCTCTATGAGTCTGCTCCTCTCTCTATGCCCCGGCTCCTCTCTCAATGCTCCTCTCTCTATGCTCTGGCTCCACTCTCTGTGCCCCGGCTCCTCTCTCTATGCTCCGGCTCCTCTCTCTATGCTCCGGCTTCTCTCTCCATGCAACGGCTCCTCTCTCTATAGCCCGGCTCCTCCCTCTATAGCCCGGCTCCTCCCTCTATAGCCCGGCTCCTCCCTCTATAGCCCGGCTCCTCCCTCTATGCTCCTCTCTCTATAGCCCGGCTCCTCTCTCTATGCCCCGGCTCCTCTCTCTATGCCCCGGCCCCTCTCTCTATAGCCCGGCTCCTCTCTCTATGCTCCGGCTCCTCTCTCTATGCTCCTCTCTCTATGCCCCGGCTCCTCTCTCTATGCCCCGGCTCCTCTCTCTATGCCCCGGCTCCTCTCTCCATGCTCTGGCTCCTCTCTATACGAGTCTGCTCCTCTCTCTATGCTCCTCTCTCTGTGCTCCTCTCTCTGTGCCCCGGCTCCTCTCTCTATGCCCCAGCTCCTCTCTATACGAGTCTGCTCCTCTCTCTATGCTCCTCTCTCTATGCTCCGGCTACTATCTCTATGCTCCTCGCTCTATGCCCCGGCTCCTCTCTCTATGCCCCGGCTCCTCTCTCTTTGTCCCGGCTCCTCTCTCTATGCTCCGGCTACTCTCTCTATGCTCCGGCTACTCTCTCTGTGCCCCAGCTCCTCGCTCTATGCCCCGGCTCCTCTCTCCATGCTCCTCTCTCTATGCCCCGGCTCCTCTCTCCATGCTCCGGCTCCCCTCTCTATAGCCCGGCTCCCCTCTCCTCTCTCTATAGCCCGGCCCCTCTCTCTATAGCCCGGCTCCTCTCTCTATAGCCCCTCTCTCTATGCCCAGGCTCCTCTATACTCCCAGGCTCCTCTCTCTATGCCCCGGCTCCTCTCTCTACGCCCAGGCTCCTCTCTCTACGCTCAGGCTTCTCTCTCTATGCCCAGGCTCCTCTCTCTATGCCCAGGCTCCTCTATACGCCCAGGCTCCTCTCTCTATGCCCAGGCTCCTCTCTCTATGCCCCGGCTCCTCTCTCTACGCCCAGGCTCCTCTCTCTATGCCCAGGCTTCTCTCTCTATGCCCAGGCCCCTCTCTCTATGCCCAGGCTCCTCTCTCTATGCCCAGGCTCCTCTCTCTATGCCCAGGCTCCTCTCTCTATGCTCCTCTCTCTATGCCCAGCTCCTCTCTCTATGCCCCGGCTCCTCTCCCTATGCCCCGGCTCCTCTCCCTATGCCCTGGCTCCTCTCTCTATGCCCCGGCTCCTCTCTCTATGAGTCGGCTCGTCTCTCTATGCCCCGGCTCCTCTCTCTATGCCCCGGCTCCTCTCTCTGTGCCCCGTCTACTCTCTCTATGAGTCTGCTCCTCTCTCTATGCCCCGGCTCCTCTCTCAATGCTCCTCTCTCTATGCTCTGGCTCCACTCTCTGTGCCCCGGCTCCTCTCTCTATGCTCCGGCTCCTCTCTCTATGCTCCGGCTTCTCTCTCCATGCAACGGCTCCTCTCTCTATAGCCCGGCTCCTCCCTCTATAGCCCGGCTCCTCCCTCTATAGCCCGGCTCCTCCCTCTATAGCCCGGCTCCTCCCTCTATGCTCCTCTCTCTATAGCCCGGCTCCTCTCTCTATGCCCCGGCTCCTCTCTCTATGCCCCGGCCCCTCTCTCTATAGCCCGGCTCCTCTCTCTATGCTCCGGCTCCTCTCTCTATGCTCCTCTCTCTATGCCCCGGCTCCTCTCTCTATGCCCCGGCTCCTCTCTCTATGCCCCGGCTCCTCTCTCCATGCTCTGGCTCCTCTCTATACGAGTCTGCTCCTCTCTCTATGCTCCTCTCTCTGTGCTCCTCTCTCTGTGCCCCGGCTCCTCTCTCTATGCCCCAGCTCCTCTCTATACGAGTCTGCTCCTCTCTCTATGCTCCTCTCTCTATGCTCCGGCTACTATCTCTATGCTCCTCGCTCTATGCCCCGGCTCCTCTCTCTATGCCCCGGCTCCTCTCTCTATGCCCCGGCTCCTCTCTCTTTGTCCCGGCTCCTCTCTCTATGCTCCGGCTACTCTCTCTATGCTCCGGCTACTCTCTCTGTGCCCCAGCTCCTCGCTCTATGCCCCGGCTCCTCTCTCCATGCTCCTCTCTCTATGCCCCGGCTCCTCTCTCCATGCTCCGGCTCCCCTCTCTATAGCCCGGCTCCCCTCTCCTCTCTCTATAGCCCGGCCCCTCTCTCTATAGCCCGGCTCCTCTCTCTATAGCCCCTCTCTCTATGCCCAGGCTCCTCTATACTCCCAGGCTCCTCTCTCTATGCCCCGGCTCCTCTCTCTACGCCCAGGCTCCTCTCTCTACGCTCAGGCTTCTCTCTCTATGCCCAGGCTCCTCTCTCTATGCCCAGGCTCCTCTCTCTATGCCCAGGCTCCTCTCTCTATGCCCTGGCTCCTCTCTCTATGCCCAGGCTCCTCTCTCTATGCTCCTCTCTCTATGCCCCAGCTCCTCTCCCTAGGCCCCGGCTCCTCTCTCTATAGCCCGGCTCCTCTCTCTATGCTCCGGCTCCTCTCTCTATGCTCCTCTCTCTATGCCCCGGCTCCTCTCTCTGTGCCCCGGCTCCTCTCTCTGTGCCCCGGCTCCTCTCTCTGTGCCCCGGCTCCTCTCTATACGAGTCTGCTCCTCTCTCTATGCTCCTCTCTCTGTGCTCCTCTCTCTGTGCCCCGGCTCCTCTCTCTATGCCCCAGCTCCTCTCTATACGAGTCTGCTCCTCTCTCTATGCTCCTCTCTCTATGCTCCGGCTACTCTCTCTATGCTCCTCGCTCTATGCCCCGGCTCCTCTCTCTATGCCCCGGCTCCTCTCTCTATGCCCCGGCTCCTCTATCTATGAGTCTGCTCCTCTCTTCTATGCTCCTCGCTCTATGCCCCGGCTCCTCTCTCTATGCTCCTCTCTCTATACTCCTCGCTCTATGCCCCGGCTACTCTCTCTATGCTCCGGCTCCTCTCTCTATGCCCCGGCTCCTCTCTCTATGCCCCGGCTCCTCTCTCTATGCTCCGGCTATTCTCTCTATGCCCCGGCCCCTCTCTCTATGCCCCGGCTCCTATCTCTATGCCCCGGCTCCTCTCTCTATAACCCGGCTCCTCTCTCTATGCCCCGGCTCCTCTCTCTATGCCCCGGCTCCTCTCTCTATGAGTCTGCTCCTCTCTCTATGCTCCTCGCTCTATGCCCCGGCTCCTCTCTCTATGCCCCGGCTCCTCTCTCTATAACCCGGCTCCTCTCTCTGTGCTCCGGCTCCTCTCTCTATAACCCGGCTCCTCTCTCTATGCTCCGGCTCCTCTCTCTATGCCCCGGCTCCTCTCTCTATGCTCCGGCTACTCTCTCTGTGCCCCGGCTCCTCTCTCTATGCCCCGGCTCCTCTCTCTATGCCCCGGCTCCTCTCTCTATAACCCGGCTCCTCTCTCTATGCCCCGGCTCCTCTCTCTATGCCCCGGCTCCTCTCTCTATGAGTCTGCTCCTCTCTCTATGCTCCTCGCTCTATGCCCCGGCTCCTCTCTCTATGCCCCGGCTCCTCTCTCTATAACCCGGCTCCTCTCTCTATGCTCCGGCTCCTCTCTCTATAACCCGGCTCCTCTCTCTATGCCCCGGCTCCTCTCTCTATGCCCCGGCTCCTCTCTCTATGCTCCGGCTACTCTCTCTGTGCCCCGGCTCCTCTCTCTATGCCCCGGCTCCTCTCTCTATGCCCCGGCTCCTCTCTCTATAACCCGGCTCCTCTCTCTATGCCCCGGCTCCTCTCTCTATGCCCCGGCTCCTCTCTCTATGCCCCGGCTCCTCTCTCTATGCCCCGGCTCCTCTCTCTATGCTCCGGCTACTCTCTCTGTGCCCCGGCTCCTCGCTCTATGCCCCGGCTCCTCTCTCTATGCCCCGGCTCCTCTCTCCATGCTCCGGCTCCCCTCTCTATAGCCCGGCTCCCCTCTCTATAGCCCGGCTCCCCTCTCCTCTCTCTATAGCCCGGCTCCTCTCTCTATAGCCCCTCTCTCTATGCCCAGGCTCCTCTATACGCCCCGGCTCCTCTCTCTATGCCCCGGCTCCTCTCTCTATGCTCCTCTCTCTATGCCCCGGCTTCTCTCTCTATGCCCAGGCTCCTCTCTCTATGCCCAGGCTCCTCTCTCTATGCCCAGGCTCCTCTCTCTATGCCCTGGCTCCTCTCTCTATGCCCAGGCTCCTCTCTCTATGCTCCTCTCTCTATGCTCCTCTCTCTATGCCCCAGCTCCTCTCCCTAGGCCACGGCTCCTCTCTCTATGCCCCGGCTCCTCTCTCTGTGCCCCGTCTACTCTCTCTATGAGTCTGCTCCTCTCTCTATGCCCCGGCTCCTCTCTCCATGCTCCTCTCTCTATGCTCTGGCTCCTCTCTCTATGCCCCAGCTCCTCTCTATACAAGTCTGCTCCTCTCTCTATGCTCCTCTCTCTATGCTCCGGCTACTCTCTCTATGCTCCTCGCTCTATGCCCCGGCTCCTCTCTCTATGCCCCGGCTCCTCTCTCTATGCCCCGGCTCCTCTCTCTATGAGTCTGCTCCTCTCTTCTATGCTCCTCGCTCTATGCCCCGGCTCCTCTCTCTATGCTCCTCTCTCTATGCTCCTCGCTCTATGCCCCGGCTACTCTCTCTATGCTCCGGCTACTCTCTCTATGCCCCGGCTCCTCTCTCTATGCTCCGGCTATTCTCTCTATGCCCCGGCCCCTCTCTCTATGCCCCGGCTCCTCTCTCTATGCCCCGGCTCCTCTCTCTATAACCCGGCTCCTCTCTCTATGCCCCGGCTCCTCTCTCTATGCCCCGGCTCCTCTCTCTATGAGTCTGCTCCTCTCTCTATGCTCCTCGCTCTATGCCCCGGCTCCTCTCTCTATGCCCCGGCTCCTCTCTCTATAACCCGGCTCCTCTCTCTATGCTCCGGCTCCTCTCTCTATGCCCCGGCTCCTCTCTCTATGCTCCGGCTACTCTCTCTATGCCCCGGCTCCTCTCTCTATGCTCCGGCTATTCTCTCTATGCCCCGGCCCCTCTCTCTATGCCCCGGCTCCTCTCTCTATAACCCGGCTCCTCTCCCTATGCCCCGGCTCCTCTCCCTATGCCCTGGCTCCTCTCTCTATGCCCCGGCTCCTCTCTCTATGAGTCGGCTCGTCTCTCTATGCCCCGGCTCCTCTCTCTATGCCCCGGCTCCTCTCTCTGTGCCCCGTCTACTCTCTCTATGAGTCTGCTCCTCTCTCTATGCCCCGGCTCCTCTCTCAATGCTCCTCTCTCTATGCTCTGGCTCCACTCTCTGTGCCCCGGCTCCTCTCTCTATGCTCCGGCTCCTCTCTCTATGCTCCGGCTTCTCTCTCCATGCAACGGCTCCTCTCTCTATAGCCCGGCTCCTCCCTCTATAGCCCGGCTCCTCCCTCTATAGCCCGGCTCCTCCCTCTATAGCCCGGCTCCTCCCTCTATGCTCCTCTCTCTATAGCCCGGCTCCTCTCTCTATGCCCCGGCTCCTCTCTCTATGCCCCGGCCCCTCTCTCTATAGCCCGGCTCCTCTCTCTATGCTCCGGCTCCTCTCTCTATGCTCCTCTCTCTATGCCCCGGCTCCTCTCTCTATGCCCCGGCTCCTCTCTCTATGCCCCGGCTCCTCTCTCCATGCTCTGGCTCCTCTCTATACGAGTCTGCTCCTCTCTCTATGCTCCTCTCTCTGTGCTCCTCTCTCTGTGCCCCGGCTCCTCTCTCTATGCCCCAGCTCCTCTCTATACGAGTCTGCTCCTCTCTCTATGCTCCTCTCTCTATGCTCCGGCTACTATCTCTATGCTCCTCGCTCTATGCCCCGGCTCCTCTCTCTATGCCCCGGCTCCTCTCTCTATGCCCCGGCTCCTCTCTCTTTGTCCCGGCTCCTCTCTCTATGCTCCGGCTACTCTCTCTATGCTCCGGCTACTCTCTCTGTGCCCCAGCTCCTCGCTCTATGCCCCGGCTCCTCTCTCCATGCTCCTCTCTCTATGCCCCGGCTCCTCTCTCCATGCTCCGGCTCCCCTCTCTATAGCCCGGCTCCCCTCTCCTCTCTCTATAGCCCGGCCCCTCTCTCTATAGCCCGGCTCCTCTCTCTATAGCCCCTCTCTCTATGCCCAGGCTCCTCTATACTCCCAGGCTCCTCTCTCTATGCCCCGGCTCCTCTCTCTACGCCCAGGCTCCTCTCTCTACGCTCAGGCTTCTCTCTCTATGCCCAGGCTCCTCTCTCTATGCCCAGGCTCCTCTCTCTATGCCCAGGCTCCTCTCTCTATGCCCTGGCTCCTCTCTCTATGCCCAGGCTCCTCTCTCTATGCTCCTCTCTCTATGCCCCAGCTCCTCTCCCTAGGCCCCGGCTCCTCTCTCTATAGCCCGGCTCCTCTCTCTATGCTCCGGCTCCTCTCTCTATGCTCCTCTCTCTATGCCCCGGCTCCTCTCTCTGTGCCCCGGCTCCTCTCTCTGTGCCCCGGCTCCTCTCTCTGTGCCCCGGCTCCTCTCTATACGAGTCTGCTCCTCTCTCTATGCTCCTCTCTCTGTGCTCCTCTCTCTGTGCCCCGGCTCCTCTCTCTATGCCCCAGCTCCTCTCTATACGAGTCTGCTCCTCTCTCTATGCTCCTCTCTCTATGCTCCGGCTACTCTCTCTATGCTCCTCGCTCTATGCCCCGGCTCCTCTCTCTATGCCCCGGCTCCTCTCTCTATGCCCCGGCTCCTCTATCTATGAGTCTGCTCCTCTCTTCTATGCTCCTCGCTCTATGCCCCGGCTCCTCTCTCTATGCTCCTCTCTCTATACTCCTCGCTCTATGCCCCGGCTACTCTCTCTATGCTCCGGCTCCTCTCTCTATGCCCCGGCTCCTCTCTCTATGCCCCGGCTCCTCTCTCTATGCTCCGGCTATTCTCTCTATGCCCCGGCCCCTCTCTCTATGCCACGGCTCCTATCTCTATGCCCCGGCTCCTCTCTCTATAACCCGGCTCCTCTCTCTATGCCCCGGCTCCTCTCTCTATGCCCCGGCTCCTCTCTCTATGAGTCTGCTCCTCTCTCTATGCTCCTCGCTCTATGCCCCGGCTCCTCTCTCTATGCCCCGGCTCCTCTCTCTATAACCCGGCTCCTCTCTCTGTGCTCCGGCTCCTCTCTCTATAACCCGGCTCCTCTCTCTATGCTCCGGCTCCTCTCTCTATGCCCCGGCTCCTCTCTCTATGCTCCGGCTACTCTCTCTGTGCCCCGGCTCCTCTCTCTATGCCCCGGCTCCTCTCTCTATGCCCCGGCTCCTCTCTCTATAACCCGGCTCCTCTCTCTATGCCCCGGCTCCTCTCTCTATGCCCCGGCTCCTCTCTCTATGAGTCTGCTCCTCTCTCTATGCTCCTCGCTCTATGCCCCGGCTCCTCTCTCTATGCCCCGGCTCCTCTCTCTATAACCCGGCTCCTCTCTCTATGCTCCGGCTCCTCTCTCTATAACCCGGCTCCTCTCTCTATGCCCCGGCTCCTCTCTCTATGCCCCGGCTCCTCTCTCTATGCTCCGGCTACTCTCTCTGTGCCCCGGCTCCTCTCTCTATGCCCCGGCTCCTCTCTCTATGCCCCGGCTCCTCTCTCTATAACCCGGCTCCTCTCTCTATGCCCCGGCTCCTCTCTCTATGCCCCGGCTCCTCTCTCTATGCCCCGGCTCCTCTCTCTATGCCCCGGCTACTCTCTCTATGCTCCGGCTACTCTCTCTGTGCCCCGGCTCCTCTCTCTATGCCCCGGCTCCTCTCTCTATGCCCCGGCTCCTCTCTCCATGCTCCGGCTCCCCTCTCTATAGCCCGGCTCCCCTCTCTATAGCCCGGCTCCCCTCTCCTCTCTCTATAGCCCGGCTCCTCTCTCTATAGCCCCTCTCTCTATGCCCAGGCTCCTCTATACGCCCCGGCTCCTCTCTCTATGCCCCGGCTCCTCTCTCTATGCTCCTCTCTCTATGCCCCGGCTTCTCTCTCTATGCCCAGGCTCCTCTCTCTATGCCCAGGCTCCTCTCTCTATGCCCAGGCTCCTCTCTCTATGCCCTGGCTCCTCTCTCTATGCCCAGGCTCCTCTCTCTATGCTCCTCTCTCTATGCTCCTCTCTCTATGCCCCAGCTCCTCTCCCTAGGCCACGGCTCCTCTCTCTATGCCCCGGCTCCTCTCTCTGTGCCCCGTCTACTCTCTCTATGAGTCTGCTCCTCTCTCTATGCCCCGGCTCCTCTCTCCATGCTCCTCTCTCTATGCTCTGGCTCCTCTCTCTATGCCCCAGCTCCTCTCTATACAAGTCTGCTCCTCTCTCTATGCTCCTCTCTCTATGCTCCGGCTACTCTCTCTATGCTCCTCGCTCTATGCCCCGGCTCCTCTCTCTATGCCCCGGCTCCTCTCTCTATGCCCCGGCTCCTCTCTCTATGAGTCTGCTCCTCTCTTCTATGCTCCTCGCTCTATGCCCCGGCTCCTCTCTCTATGCTCCTCTCTCTATGCTCCTCGCTCTATGCCCCGGCTACTCTCTCTATGCTCCGGCTACTCTCTCTATGCCCCGGCTCCTCTCTCTATGCTCCGGCTATTCTCTCTATGCCCCGGCCCCTCTCTCTATGCCCCGGCTCCTCTCTCTATGCCCCGGCTCCTCTCTCTATAACCCGGCTCCTCTCTCTATGCCCCGGCTCCTCTCTCTATGCCCCGGCTCCTCTCTCTATGAGTCTGCTCCTCTCTCTATGCTCCTCGCTCTATGCCCCGGCTCCTCTCTCTATGCCCCGGCTCCTCTCTCTATAACCCGGCTCCTCTCTCTATGCTCCGGCTCCTCTCTCTATGCCCCGGCTCCTCTCTCTATGCTCCGGCTACTCTCTCTATGCCCCGGCTCCTCTCTCTATGCTCCGGCTATTCTCTCTATGCCCCGGCCCCTCTCTCTATGCCCCGGCTCCTCTCTCTATAACCCGGCTCCTCTCTCTATGCCCCGGCTCCTCTCTCTATGCCCCGGCTCCTCTCTCTATGAGTCTGCTCCTCTCTCTATGCTCCTCGCTCTATGCCCCGGCTCCTCTCTCTATGCCCCGGCTCCTCTCTCTATAACCCGGCTCCTCTCTCTATGCTCCGGCTCCTCTCTCTATGCCCCGGCTCCTCTCTCTATGCTCCGGCTACTCTCTCTGTGCCCCGGCTCCTCTCTCTATGCCCCGGCTCCTCTCTCTATGCCCCGGCTCCTCTCTCTATAACCCGGCTCCTCTCTCTATGCCCCGGCTCCTCTCTCTATGCCCCGGCTCCTCTCTCTATGCCCCGGCTCCTCTCTCTATGCCCCGGCTCCTCTCTCTATGCTCCGGCTACTCTCTCTGTGCCCCGGCTCCTCGCTCTATGCCCCGGCTCCTCTCTCTACGCCCCGGCTCCTCTCTCCATGCTCCGGCTCCCCTCTCTATAGCCCGGCTCCCCTCTCCTCTCTCTATAGCCCGGCTCCTCTCTCTATAGCCCCTCTCTCTATGCCCAGGCTCCTCTATACACCCCGGCTCCTCTCTCTATGCCCCGGCTCCTCTCTCTATGCTCCTCTCTCTATGCCCCGGCTCCTCTCTCTACGCCCAGGCTCCTCTCTCTACGCTCAGGCTTCTCTCTCTATGCCCAGGCTCCTCTCTCTATGCCCAGGCTCCTCTCTCTATGCCCTGGCTCCTCTCTCTATGCCCAGGCTCCTCTCTCTATGCTCCTCTCTCTATGCTCCTCTCTCTATGCCCCAGCTCCTCTCCCTAGGCCACGGCTCCTCTCTCTATGCCCCGGCTCCTCGCTCTATGCCCCGGCTCCTCTCTCTGTGCCCCGTCTACTCTCTCTATGAGTCTGCTCCTCTCTCTATGCCCCGGCTCCTCTCTCCATGCTCCTCTCTCTATGCTCTGGCTCCACTCTCTGTGCCCCGGCTCCTCTCGCTATGCTCCGGCTTCTCTCTCCAAGCAACGGCTCCTCCCTCTATAGCCCGGCTCCTCCCTCTATAGCCCGGCTCCTCCCTCTATAGCCCGGCTCCTCCCTCTATAGCCCGGCTCCTCCCTCTATAGCCCGGCTCCTCTCTCTATGCTCCTCTCTCTATGCCCCGGCTCCTCCCTCTATAGCCCGGCTTCTCTCTCTATGCTCCTCTCTCTATGCCCCGGCTCCTCTCTCTATGCCCCGGCTCCTCTCTATAGCCCGGCTCCTCTCTCTATGCTCCGGCTCCTCTCTCTATAAGTCGGCTCCTCTCTCTATGAGTCGGCTCCTCTCTCTATGCTCCGGCTCCTCTCTCTATGCTCCTCTCTCTATGCCCCGGCTCCTCTCTCTATGCCCCGGCTCCTCTCTCTATGCCCCGGCTCCTCTCTCTATGCCCCGGCTCCTCTCTCTATGCCCCGGCTCCTCTCTCTATGCCCCGGCACCTCTCTCTATGCCCCGGCACCTCTCTCCATGCTCTGGCTCCTCTCTATACGAGTCTGCTCCTCTCTCTATGCTCCTCTCTCTGTGCTCCTCTCTCTGTGCCCCGGCTCCTCTCTCTATGCCCCGGCTCCTCTCTATACGAGTCTGCTCCTCTCTCTATGCTCCGGCTACTCTCTCTATGCTCCTCGCTCTATGCCCCGGCTCCTCTCTCTATGCCCCGGCTCCTCTCTCTATGCCCCGGCTCCTCTCTCTATGCCCCGGCTCCTCTCTCCATGCTCCTCGCTCTATGCCCCGGCTCCTCTCTCTATGCTCCTCTCTCTATGCTCCTCGCTCTATGCCCCGGCTACTCTCTCTATGCCCCGGCTACTCTCTCTATGCCCCGGCTCCTCTCTCTATGCCCCGGCTCCTCTCTCTATGCCCCGGCTCCTCTCTCTATGCCCCGGCTCCTCTCTCTATGCCCGGCTCCTCTCTCCATGCTCTGGCTCCTCTCTATACGAGTCTGCTCCTCTCTCTATGCTCCTCTCTCTGTGCTCCTCTCTCTGTGCCCCGGCTCCTCTCTCTATGCCCCGGCTCCTCTCTATACGAGTCTGCTCCTCTCTCTATGCTCCTCTCTCTATGCTCCGGCTCCTCTCTCTATGCTCCTCGCTCTATGCCCCGGCTCATCTCTCTATGCTCCTCTCTCTATGCCCCGGCTCCTCGCTCTATAGCCCGGCTCCTCGCTCTATGCCCCGCTCCTCTCTCTATGCTCGTCTCTATGCTCCGGCTACTCTCTCTATGCTCCTCGCTCTATGCCCTGGCTCCTCTATCCATTGCCCGGCTCTCTCTATAGCCCGGCTCCTCTCTCTATGCTCCTCTCTCTGTGCTCCTCTCTCTGTGCCCCGGCTCCTCTCTCTGTGCCCCGGCTCCTCTCTCTATGCCCCGGCTCCTCTCTCTATGCCCCGGCTCCTCTCTCTATGCTCCTCTCTCTATGCCCCGGCTCCTCTCTCTATGCCCCGGCTCCTCTCTCTATGCTCCCCTCTCTATGCCCCGGCTCCTCTCTCCATGCTCCTCTCTCTATGCCCCGGCTCCTCTCTCTATGCTCCTCTCTCTATGCCCCGGCTCCTCTCTCTATGCCCCGGCTCCTCTCTCTATGCCCCGGCTCCTCTCTCTATAACCCGGCTCCTCTCTCTATGCCCCGGCTCCTCTCTCTATGCCCCGGCTCCTCTCTCTACGCCCAGGCTCCTCTCTCTATGCCCAGGCTTCTCTCTCTATGCCCAGGCCCCTCTCTCTATGCCCAGGCTCCTCTCTCTATGCCCAGGCTCCTCTCTCTATGCCCAGGCTCCTCTCTCTATGCTCCTCTCTCTATGCCCAGCTCCTCTCTCTATGCCCCGGCTCCTCTCCCTATGCCCCGGCTCCTCTCCCTATGCCCCGGCTCCTCTCCCTATGCCCTGGCTCCTCTCTCTATGCCCCGGCTCCTCTCTCTATGAGTCGGCTCGTCTCTCTATGCCCCGGCTCCTCTCTCTATGCCCCGGCTCCTCTCTCTGTGCCCCGTCTACTCTCTCTATGAGTCTGCTCCTCTCTCTATGCCCCGGCTCCTCTCTCAATGCTCCTCTCTCTATGCTCTGGCTCCACTCTCTGTGCCCCGGCTCCTCTCTCTATGCTCCGGCTTCTCTCTCCATGCAACGGCTCCTCTCTCTATAGCCCGGCTCCTCCCTCTATAGCCCGGCTCCTCCCTCTATAGCCCGGCTCCTCCCTCTATAGCCCGGCTCCTCCCTCTATAGCCCGGCTCCTCCCTCTATGCTCCTCTCTCTATAGCCCGGCTCCTCTCTCTATGCCCCGGCTCCTCTCTCTATGCTCCTCTCTCTATGCCCCGGCTCCTCTCTCTATGCCCCGGCTCCTCTCTCTATGCCCCGGCTCCTCTCTCCATGCTCTGGCTCCTCTCTATACGAGTCTGCTCCTCTCTCTATGCTCCTCTCTCTGTGCTCCTCTCTCTGTGCCCCGGCTCCTCTCTCTATGCCCCAGCTCCTCTCTATACGAGTCTGCTCCTCTCTCTATGCTCCTCTCTCTATGCTCCGGCTACTATCTCTATGCTCCTCGCTCTATGCCCCGGCTCCTCTCTCTATGCCCCGGCTCCTCTCTCTATGCCCCGGCTCCTCTCTCTTTGTCCCGGCTCCTCTCTCTATGCTCCGGCTACTCTCTCTATGCTCCGGCTACTCTCTCTGTGCCCCAGCTCCTCGCTCTATGCCCCGGCTCCTCTCTCCATGCTCCTCTCTCTATGCCCCGGCTCCTCTCTCCATGCTCCGGCTCCCCTCTCTATAGCCCGGCTCCCGTCTCCTCTCTCTATAGCCCGGCCCCTCTCTCTATAGCCCGGCTCCTCTCTCTATAGCCCCTCTCTCTATGCCCAGGCTCCTCTATACTCCCAGGCTCCTCTCTCTATGCCCCGGCTCCTCTCTCTACGCCCAGGCTCCTCTCTCTACGCTCAGGCTTCTCTCTCTATGCCCCGGCTCCTCTCTCTATGCCCCGGCTCCTCTCTCTATGCCCCGGCTCCTCTATCTATGAGTCTGCTCCTCTCTTCTATGCTCCTCGCTCTATGCCCCGGCTCCTCTCTCTATGCTCCTCTCTCTATACTCCTCGCTCTATGCCCCGGCTACTCTCTCTATGCTCCGGCTCCTCTCTCTATGCCCCGGCTCCTCTCTCTATGCTCCGGCTATTCTCTCTATGCCCCGGCCCCTCTCTCTATGCCCCGGCTCCTATCTCTATGCCCCGGCTCCTCTCTCTATAACCCGGCTCCTCTCTCTATGCCCCGGCTCCTCTCTCTATGCCCCGGCTCCTCTCTCTATGAGTCTGCTCCTCTCTCTATGCTCCTCGCTCTATGCCCCGGCTCCTCTCTCTATGCCCCGGCTCCTCTCTCTATAACCCGGCTCCTCTCTCTATGCTCCGGCTCCTCTCTCTATAACCCGGCTCCTCTCTCTATGCTCCGGCTCCTCTCTCTATGCCCCGGCTCCTCTCTCTATGCTCCGGCTACTCTCTCTGTGCCCCGGCTCCTCTCTCTATGCCCCGGCTCCTCTCTCTATGCCCCGGCTCCTCTCTCTATAACCCGGCTCCTCTCTCTATGCCCCGGCTCCTCTCTCTATGCCCCGGCTCCTCTCTCTATGAGTCTGCTCCTCTCTCTATGCTCCTCGCTCTATGCCCCGGCTCCTCTCTCTATGCCCCGGCTCCTCTCTCTATAACCCGGCTCCTCTCTCTATGCTCCGGCTCCTCTCTCTATAACCCGGCTCCTCTCTCTATGCCCCGGCTCCTCTCTCTATGCCCCGGCTCCTCTCTCTATGCTCCGGCTACTCTCTCTGTGCCCCGGCTCCTCTCTCTATGCCCCGGCTCCTCTCTCTATGCCCCGGCTCCTCTCTCTATAACCCGGCTCCTCTCTCTATGCCCCGGCTCCTCTCTCTATGCCCCGGCTCCTCTCTCTATGCCCCGGCTCCTCTCTCTATGCCCCGGCTCCTCTCTCTATGCTCCGGCTACTCTCTCTGTGCCCCGGCTCCTCGCTCTATGCCCCGGCTCCTCTCTCTATGCCCCGGCTCCTCTCTCCATGCTCCGGCTCCCCTCTCTATAGCCCGGCTCCCCTCTCTATAGCCCGGCTCCCCTCTCCTCTCTCTATAGCCCGGCTCCTCTCTCTATAGCCCCTCTCTCTATGCCCAGGCTCCTCTATACGCCCCGGCTCCTCTCTCTATGGCCCGGCTCCTCTCTCTATGCTCCTCTCTCTATGCCCCGGCTTCTCTCTCTATGCCCAGGCTCCTCTCTCTATGCCCAGGCTCCTCTCTCTATGCCCAGGCTCCTCTCTCTATGCCCTGGCTCCTCTCTCTATGCCCAGGCTCCTCTCTCTATGCTCCTCTCTCTATGCCCCAGCTCCTCTCCCTAGGCCACGGCTCCTCTCTCTATGCCCCGGCTCCTCTCTCTGTGCCCCGTCTACTCTCTCTATGAGTCTGCTCCTCTCTCTATGCCCCGGCTCCTCTCTCCATGCTCCTCTCTCTTTGCTCTGGCTCCTCTCTCTATGCCCCAGCTCCTCTCTATACAAGTCTGCTCCTCTCTCTATGCTCCTCTCTCTATGCTCCGGCTACTCTCTCTATGCTCCTCGCTCTATGCCCCGGCTCCTCTCTCTATGCCCCGGCTCCTCTCTCTATGCCCCGGCTCCTCTCTCTATGAGTCTGCTCCTCTCTTCTATGCTCCTCGCTCTATGCCCCGGCTCCTCTCTCTATGCTCCTCTCTCTATGCTCCTCGCTCTATGCCCCGGCTACTCTCTCTATGCTCCGGCTACTCTCTCTATGCCCCGGCTCCTCTCTCTATGCTCCGGCTATTCTCTCTATGCCCCGGCCCCTCTCTCTATGCCCCGGCTCCTCTCTCTATGCCCCGGCTCCTCTCTCTATAACCCGGCTCCTCTCTCTATGCCCCGGCTCCTCTCTCTATGCCCCGGCTCCTCTCTCTATGAGTCTGCTCCTCTCTCTATGCTCCTCGCTCTATGCCCCGGCTCCTCTCTCTATGCCCCGGCTCCTCTCTCTATAACCCGGCTCCTCTCTCTATGCTCCGGCTCCTCTCTCTATGCCCCGGCTCCTCTCTCTATGCTCCGGCTACTCTCTCTATGCCCCGGCTCCTCTCTCTATGCTCCGGCTATTCTCTCTATGCCCCGGCCCCTCTCTCTATGCCCCGGCTCCTCTCTCTATGCCCCGGCTCCTCTCTCTATAACCCGGCTCCTCTCTCTATGCCCCGGCTCCTCTCTCTATGCCCCGGCTCCTCTCTCTATGAGTCTGCTCCTCTCTCTATGCTCCTCGCTCTATGCCCCGGCTCCTCTCTCTATGCCCCGGCTCCTCTCTCTATAACCCGGCTCCTCTCTCTATGCTCCGGCTCCTCTCTCTATGCCCCGGCTCCTCTCTCTATGCTCCGGCTACTCTCTCTGTGCCCCGGCTCCTCTCTCTATGCCCCGGCTCCTCTCTCTATGCCCCGGCTCCTCTCTCTATAACCCGGCTCCTCTCTCTATGCCCCGGCTCCTCTCTCTATGCCCCGGCTCCTCTCTCTATGCCCCGGCTCCTCTCTCTATGCCCCGGCTCCTCTCTCTATGCTCCGGCTACTCTCTCTGTGCCCCGGCTCCTCGCTCTATGCCCCGGCTCCTCTCTCTATGCCCCGGCTCCTCTCTCCATGCTCCGGCTCCCCTCTCTATAGCCCGGCTCCCCTCTCCTCTCTCTATAGCCCGGCTCCTCTCTCTATAGCCCCTCTCTCTATGCCCAGGCTCCTCTCTCTATGCCCTGGCTCCTCTCTCTATGCCCAGGCTCCTCTCTCTATGCTCCTCTCTCTATGCTCCTCTCTCTATGCCCCAGCTCCTCTCCCTAGGCCACGGCTCCTCTCTCTATGCCCCGGCTCCTCTCTCTATGCCCCGGCTCCTCTCTCTGTGCCCCGTCTACTCTCTCTATGAGTCTGCTCCTCTCTCTATGCCCCGGCTCCTCTCTCCATGCTCCTCTCTCTATGCTCTGGCTCCACTCTCTGTGCCCCGGCTCCTCTCGCTATGCTCCGGCTTCTCTCTCCAAGCAACGGCTCCTCCCTCTATAGCCCGGCTCCTCCCTCTATAGCCCGGCTCCTCCCTCTATAGCCCGGCTCCTCCCTCTATAGCCCGGCTCCTCTCTCTATGCTCCTCTCTCTATGCCCCGGCTCCTCCCTCTATAGCCCGGCTTCTCTCTCTATGCTCCTCTCTCTATGCCCCGGCTCCTCTCTCTATGCCCCGGCTCCTCTCTATAGCCCGGCTCCTCTCTCTATGCTCCGGCTCCTCTCTCTATAAGTCGGCTCCTCTCTCTATGTGTCGGCTCCTCTCTCTATGCTCCGGCTCCTCTCTCTATGCTCCTCTCTCTATGCCCCGGCTCCTCTCTCTATGCCCCGGCTCCTCTCTCTATGCCCCGGCTCCTCTCTCTATGCCCCGGCTCCTCTCTCTATGCCCCGGCTCCTCTCTCTATGCCCCGGCACCTCTCTCTATGCCCCGGCACCTCTCTCCATGCTCTGGCTCCTCTCTATACGAGTCTGCTCCTCTCTCTATGCTCCTCTCTCTGTGCTCCTCTCTCTGTGCCCCGGCTCCTCTCTCTATGCCCCGGCTCCTCTCTATACGAGTCTGCTCCTCTCTCTATGCTCCGGCTACTCTCTCTATGCTCCTCGCTCTATGCCCCGGCTCCTCTCTCTATGCCCCGGCTCCTCTCTCTATGCCCCGGCTCCTCTCTCTATGCCCCGGCTCCTCTCTCCATGCTCCTCGCTCTATGCCCCGGCTCCTCTCTCTATGCTCCTCTCTCTATGCTCCTCGCTCTATGCCCCGGCTACTCTCTCTATGCCCCGGCTACTCTCTCTATGCCCCGGCTCCTCTCTCTATGCCCCGGCTCCTCTCTCTATGCCCCGGCTCCTCTCTCTATGCCCGGCTCCTCTCTCCATGCTCTGGCTCCTCTCTATACGAGTCTGCTCCTCTCTCTATGCTCCTCTCTCTGTGCTCCTCTCTCTGTGCCCCGGCTCCTCTCTCTATGCCCCGGCTCCTCTCTATACGAGTCTGCTCCTCTCTCTATGCTCCTCTCTCTATGCTCCGGCTCCTCTCTCTATGCTCCTCGCTCTATGCCCCGGCTCATCTCTCTATGCTCCTCTCTCTATGCCCCGGCTCCTCGCTCTATAGCCCGGCTCCTCGCTCTATGCCCCGCTCCTCTCTCTATGCTCGTCTCTATGCTCCGGCTACTCTCTCTATGCTCCTCGCTCTATGCCCTGGCTCCTCTATCCATTGCCCGGCTCTCTCTATAGCCCGGCTCCTCTCTCTATGCTCCTCTCTCTGTGCTCCTCTCTCTGTGCCCCGGCTCCTCTCTCTGTGCCCCGGCTCCTCTCTCTATGCCCCGGCTCCTCTCTCTATGCCCCGGCTCCTCTCTCTATGCTCCTCTCTCTATGCCCCGGCTCCTCTCTCTATGCTCCTCTCTCTATGCCCCGGCTCCTCTCTCTATGCTCCTCTCTCTATGCCCCGGCTCCTCTCTCCATGCTCCTCTCTCTATGCCCCGGCTCCTCTCTCTATGCTCCTCTCTCTATGCCCCGGCTCCTCTCTCTATGCCCCGGCTCCTCTCTCTATGCCCCGGCTCCTCTCTCCATGCTCCTCTCTCTATGCCCCGGCTTCTCTCTCTATGCTCCTCTCTCTATGCTCCTCTCTCTGTGCCCCGGCTCCTCTCTATAGCCCGGCTCCTCTCTCTATAGCCCGGCTCCTCTCTCTATGCCCCGGCTCCTCTCTCTATGCCCCGGCTCCTCTCTCTATGCTCCTCTCTCTATGCCCCGGCTCCTCTCTCTATGCTCCTCTCTCTGTGCCCCGGTTCCTCTCTCTATGCTCCTCTCTCTATGCCCCGGCTCCTCTCTCTATGCCCCGGCTCCTCTCTCCATGCTCCTCTCTCTATGCCCTGCCTCCTCTCTCTATGCTCCTCTCTCTATGCCCCGGCTCCTCTCTCTGTGCCCCGGCTCCTCTCTCTATAGCCCGGCTCCTCTCTCTATAGCCCGGCTCCTCTCTCTGTGCCCCGGCTCCTCTCTCTGTGCCCCGGCTCCTCTCTCTATGCTCCTCTCTCTATGCCCCGGCTCCTCTCTCTATGCTCCTCTCTCTATGCTCCTCTCTCTATGCCCCGGCTCCTCTCTCTGTGCCCCGGCTCCTCTCTCTGTGCCCCGGCTCCTCTCTCTGTGCCCCGGCTCCTCCTCCTGTTGTTGTTGTTGTTTACCTTGTAGGTAGGTCATGGACTCAAAGAAGATGGATGTTTTGTTGTTGTCCAAAGAAGATGGATGTTTTGTTGTTGTTCACCTTGTAGGGCATGGACTCAAAGAAGGTGGATGTGTTGTTGTTGTTGTTGTTTACCTTGTAGGGCATGGACTCAAAGAAGGTGGATGTGTTGTTGTTGTTGTTTACCTTGTTGGGCATGGACTCAAAGAAGACGGATGTGTTGTTGTTGTTGTTTACCTTGTTGGGCATGGACTCAAAGAAGACGGATGTGTTGTTGTGTCTCAGTATGTGTGTTATTGTTGTTGTTGTTGTTTACCTTGTAGGGCATGGACTCAAAGAAGATGGATGTGGCAGAGATCTTCTTCTTGTCCGTCATGAAGCCGTGCGTCAGGTGACCTCCATCAGGGAGGTCCAGACCCATGATCCTCCCATGAGGCTCCACGATCGCCGTGTACACAGCAAAGTTAGCAGGGGAGCCTACAAACACATCGCCTAGTTAGACCCTACAGAGCTGTAATGGGATGGCCTGGTTACACCTAGTTAGACCCTACAGAGCTGTACTGGGATGGCCTGGTTACACCTAGTTAGACCCTACAGAGCTGTACTGGGATGACCTGGTTACACCTCCACCTAGTTAGACCCTACAGAGCTGTACTGGGATGGCCTGGTTACACCTCCACCTTGTTAGACCCTACAGAGCTGTACTGGGATGGCCTGGTTACACCTCCACCTAGTTAGACCCTACAGAGCTGTACTGGGATGGCCTGGTTACACCTCCACCTAGTTAGACCCTACAGAGCTGTACTGGGATGGCCTGGTTACACCTAGTTAGACCCTACAGAGCTGTACTGGGATGGCCTGGTTTCACCTCCACCTAGTTAGTTTGTGTGTCTCTGTGTAGTGTGTGTGTCTCTGTGTAGTATGTGTGTCTTTGCATAGTCTGTGTGTGTGTGTGTGTGTCTGTGTAGTGTGTGTGTCTTTGTGTAGTGTGTGTGTGTCTCTGTGTAGCGTGTGTGTGTGTCTCTGTGTAGCGTGTGTGTGTGTCTCTGCGTAGTGTGTGTGTGTGTGTCTCTGCGTAGTGTGTGTGTGTGTGTCTCTGCGTAGTGTGTGTGTGTGTGTGTCTCTGCGTAGTGTGTGTGTCTCTGCGTAGTGTGTGTGTGTGTGTCTCTGCGTAGTGTGTGTGTGTATCTGCGTAGTGTGTGTGTGTATCTGCGTAGTGTGTGTGTGTGTCTCTGCGTAGTGTGTGTGTCTCTGCGTAGTGTGTGTGTGTCTGTGTAGTGTGTGTGTGTGTGTCTCTGCGTAGTGTGTGTGTGTGTGTGTATCTGCGTAGTGTGTGTGTGTGTGTATCTGCGTAGTGTGTGTGTGTGTCTCTGCGTAGTGTGTGTGTGTCTCTGCGTAGTGTGTGTGTCTCTGTGTAGTGGGGGGGGGGGGGGGGTACTACCTGAGTATGGCTGTACGTTAACTCCCCACTTGTCACCGTCCAGTCCGTAGGCCTCCAGAGCTCTCCTCTGACACAGACGCTCCAACTCATCAACATGTTCTGTACCGCCGTAGTACCTACACACACACACACACACACACACACACGCACAAGGTGGATACGAGGGTTATATATCCCTGAGATAATGGGTTTGGTTGTGGAGCCAGAGATCTCCAGGGTTATCTAATGGGTTTGGTTGTGGAGACCAGAGAGATCTGGGTGAGAATACACACACACACACACCGCAACACACAACATATTGGAACATGGAAACATGCATCTCAACAATATGTTGTGTGTTGCGGTGCGTGTGTGTGTGTGTGTGTGTGTGTGTGTGTGTTCTCACCCAGATCTCTCTGGTCTCCACATCCAAACCCATTAGATAACCCTGGAGATCTCTCTGGTCTCCACATCCAAACCCATTAGATAACCCTGGAGATCTCTCTGGTCTCCACAACCAAACCCATTAGATAACCCTGGAGATCTCTGGTCTCCACAACCAAACCCATTCTCTCAGGGATATAGATAACCCTGGAGATCTCTGGTCTCCACATCCAAATCCATTAGATAACCCTGGAGATCTCTCTGGTCTCCACATCCAAACCCATTAGATAACCCTGGAGATCTCTGGCTCCACAACCAAACCCATTCTCTCAGGGATAGATAACCCTGGAGATCTCTCTGGTCTCCACATCCAAACCCATTCTCTCATGGATAGATAACCCTGAAGATCTCTGGTCTCCACAACCAAACCCATTAGATCACCCTGGAGATCTCTGGTCTCCACAACCAAACCCATTAGATAACCCTGGAGATCTCTGGTCTCCACAACCAAACCCATTCTCTCAGGGATAGATAACCCTGGAGATCTCTCTGGTCTCCACAACCAAACCCATTAGATAACCCTGGAGAGCTCTCTGGTCTCCACATCCAAACCCATTAGATAACCCTGGAGATCTCTGGTCTCCACATCCAAACCCATTAGATAACCCTGGAGATCTCTGGTCTCCACATCCAAAGCCATTAGATAACCCTGGAGATCTCTCTGGTCTCCACAACCAAACACATTCTCTCAGGGATAGATAACCCTGGAGATCTCTGGTCTCCACATCCAAACCCATTAGATAACCCTGGAGATCTCTCTGGTCTCCTTAACCAAACCCATTAGATAACCCTGGAGATCTCTGGCTCCTCCACAACCAAACCCATTCTCTCAGGGATAGATAACCCTGGAGATCTCTGGTCTCCACAACCAAACCCATTAGATAACCCTGGAGATATCTGGTCTCCACATCCAACCCCATTAGATAACCCTGGAGATCTCTGGTCTCCACATCCAACCCCATTAGATGACCCTGGAGATCTCTGGTCTCCACATCCAACCCCATTAGATAACCCTGGAGATCTCTGGTCTCCACATCCAACCCCATTAGATAACCCTGGAGATCTCTGGTCTCCACATCCAAACCCATTAGATAACCCTGGAGATCTCTCTGGTCTCCACAACCAAACCCATTCTCTCAGGGATAGATAACCCTGGAGATCTCTCTGGTCTCCACAACCAAACCCATTCTCTCATGGATAGATAACCCTGGAGATCTCTGGTCTCCACAACCAAACCCATTCTCTCAGGGATATAGATAACCCCAGAGATCTCTTTGGTCTCCACAACTAAACCCATTCTCTCAGGGATATAGATAACCCTGGAGATCTCTCTGGTCTCCACAACCAAACCCATTAGATAACCCTGGAGATCTCTGGTCTCCACAACCAAACCCATTCTCTCAGGGATAGATAACCCTGGAGATCTCTCTGGTCTCCACAACCAAACCCATTCTCTCAGGGATAGATAACCCTGGAGATCTATTTGGTCTCCACATCCAAACCAATTAGATAACCCTGGAGATCTCTGGTCTCCACCACCAAACCCATTCTCTCAGGGATATAGATAACCCTGGAGATCTCTGGTCTCCACAACCAAACCCATTCTCTCAGGGATAGAGATAACCCTGGAGATCTCTGGTCTCCACAACCAAACCCATTCTCTCAGGGATAGAGATAACCCTGGAGATCTCTGGTCTCCACAACCAAACCCATTAGATAACCCTGGAGATCTCTGGTCTCCACAACCAAACCCATTCTCTCAGGGATAGATAACCCTGGAGATCTCTGGTCTCCACAACCAAACCCATTAGATAACCCTGGAGATCTCTGGTCTCCACAACCAAACCCATTCTCTCAGGGATAGATAACCCTGGAGATCTCTGGTCTTCACAACCAAACCCATTCTCTCAGGGATAGATAACCCTGGAGATCTCTCCATATACTCTAACCACCTAAAGCCATATAGTCTATACTCTGACCACCTAAAGCCATATAGTCTCCTCCCAGTTAGATATTCTGGTGCCTTCCTGGTATTTCTTATTATTGATTGAAGACTTTTGCTACAGAATGTGATTGCTTTTCTTACCTCTGTCCAGGATACCCCTCTGAGTGACTCTGTTTAAATACAGGTTCATAAAGGTTCATAAAGGTTCATAGTGCCTACCTCTGTCCAGGATACCCCTCTGAGTGACTCTGTTTAAATACAGGTTCATAAAGGTTCATAGTGCCTACCTCTGTCCAGGATACCCCTCTGAGTGACTCTGTTTAAATACAGGTTCATAAAGGTTCATAGTGCCTACCTCTGTCCAGGATACCCCTCTGAGTACTTGTTGTTCATACAGGAGCCCAGGGCTTCTAGAACAGCTCTGGAGGTGAAGTTCTCTGATGCGATCAGCTCCAGGCCGAAGGTCTGACGGTGCTTCTCTCTCTTGATGATGGAGAACACCTAGACAATACACAAATTCATTATAATACACCGATTCATTATAATATACCTAGACAATACGCCGATTCATTATAATACACCTAGACAATACACCAATCCATTATAATACACACAATACACAGATTCATTATAATACACACAATACACCGATTCATTATAATACACACAATACACTGTTTCATTATAATACACCGATTCATTATAATACACACAATACACTGATTCATTATAATACACCTAACACAATACACCGATTCATTATAATACACACAATACACCGATTCATTATAATACACACAATACACCGATTCATTATAATACACACAATACACCGATTCATTATAATACACCGATTCATTATAATACACACAATACACTGATTCATTATAATACACCGATTCATCATAATACACACAATACACCAATTCATTATAATACACCTAACACAATACACCGATTCATTATAATACACACAATACACAGATTCATTATAATACACCGATTCATCATAATACACACAATACACTGATTCATTATAATACACCTAACACAATACACCGATTCATTATAATACACACAATACACCGATTCATTATAATACACACAATACACCGATTCATTATAATACACCTAACACAATACACTGTTTCATTATAATAAACACAATACACTGATTCATTATAATACACCGATTCATTATAATACACACCTAACACAATACACCGTTTCATTTTAATACACACAATACACCGATTCATTATAATACACACAATACACTGTTTCATTATAATACACCTAACACAATACACAGATTCATTATAATACACGCAATACACGATTTCATTATACTACAGACAATACACCGTTTCATTATAATACACCTAGACAATACACTGATTCATTATAATACACCTAGACAATACACCGATTCATTATAATACACACAATACACCGATTCATTATAATACACACAATACACCGATTCATTATAATACACCTAGACAATACACCGATTCATTATAACACCTCGACAATACACCGATTCATTATAATACACCTAGACAATACACCGATTCATTATAATACACCTAGACAATACACCGATTCATTATAATACACCTAGACAATACACTGATTCATTATAATACACCTAGACAATACACCGATTCATTATAATACACACAATACACCGATTCATTATAATACACACAATACACAGACTCATTATAATACACACAATACACCGATTCATTATAATACACACAATACACTGTTTCATTATAATACACAGATTCATTATAATACACCTAACACAACCCAGCCTGTAGTTACCTGGCCTGTAGTTACCTGGCCTTAACCCAGCCTGTAGTTACCTGGCCTTAACCCAGCCTGTAGCTACCTGGCCTTAACCCAGCCTGTAGCTACCTGGCCTTAACCCAGCCTGTAGCTACCTGGCCTTAACCCAGCCTGTAGTTACCTGGCCTGTAGTACCTGGCCTGTAGTTACCTGGCCTTAACCCAGCCTGTAGTTACCTGGCCTCAACCCAGCCTGTAGTTACCTGGCCTGTAGTTACCTGGCCTTAACCCAGCCTGTAGTTACCTGGCCTTAACCCAGCCTGTAGCTACCTGGCCTTAACCCAGCCTGTAGTTACCTGGCCTGTAGTACCTGGCCTGTAGTTACCTGGCCTGTAGTTACCTGGCCTTAACCCAGCCTGTAGCTACCTGGCCTTAACCCAGCCTGTAGTTACCTGGCCTGTAGTTACCTGGCCTGTAGTTACCTGGCCTGTAGTACCTGGCCTGTAGTTACCTGGCCTGTAGTTACCTGGCCTGTAGTTACCTGGCCTGTAGTTACCTGGCCTGTAGTACCTGGCCTGTAGTTACCTGGCCTGTAGTTACCTGGCCTGTAGTACCTGGCCTGTAGTTACCTGGCCTGAACCTGGCCTGTAGTACCTGGCCTGTAGTTACCTGGCCTGTAGTACCTGGCCTGTAGTTACCTGGCCTGTAGTTACCTGGCCTGTAGTCCCTGGCTGAAACACATTGCCCTTTAGATGTATATTAACCCAGCCTGTAGTTACCTGGCCTGTAGTTACCTGGTCTGTAGTTACCTGGCTTGTAGTTACCTGGCCTGTAGTTACCTGGCCTGAACCCAGCCTGTAGTTACCTGGCCTGAACCCAGCCTGTAGTTACCTGGCCTTAACCCAGCCTGTAGTTACCTGGCCTGTAGTTACCTGGCCTGTAGTTACCTGGCCTGTAGTTACCTGGCCTGTAGTTACCTGGCCTGTAGTACCTGGCCTGTAGTTACCTGGCCTGTAGTTACCTGGCCTGTAGTTACCTGGCCTGAACCCAGCCTGTAGTTACCTGGCCTGAACCCAGCCTGTAGTTACCTGGCCTTAACCTGGCCTGTAGTTACCTGGCCTGTAGTTACCTGGCCTGTAGTTACCTGGCCTGTAGTTACCTGGCCTGTAGTTACCTGGCCTGTAGTTACCTGGCCTGTAGTCCCTGGCTGAAACACATTGCCCTTTAGATGTATATTAACCCAGCCTGTAGTTACCTGGCCTGTAGTTACCTGGCCTGTAGTTACCTGGCCTGTAGTACCTGGCCTGTAGTCCCTGGCTGAAACATATTGCCCTTTAGATGTATATTAACCCAGCCTGTAGTTACCTGGCCTGTAGTTACCTGGCCTGTAGTTACCTGGCCTGTAGTTACCTGGCCTGTAGTCCCTGGCTGAAACACATTGCCCTTTAGATTCGGTACGAGGAAACGTAAAAGCGACGTCATCAACAGCAGCGAGTCAGTTTAGGTAGAAACACCATCGGAGGGAAAATGTGCATATTTTAGCACCATGTGGATTCTAGAATATAGAAACCAGGCTTAGACACACAGCCTTATAGACACTCACACCAGGAACCAATCAGATCCCTTCGTCAACAACGCTCACATTTCAAAAGGTCATTTCTGATTGAGCTCACAGTGTTTACTGTGAATGCGGGGCTCCGCGAAAATGGCCTTTTGGGAAGACGCATTGTCGACAAAGGGCGATCGGTTTCAATCCCGGCCACACACACACACACACACACACACACACACACACACACACACACACACACACACACACCCTGTGTGACGTACCTCAGAGTCGTTGGAGCTGAGTGGCTCCTGCATCATTTTGTTGTGAGACTCCCACACGTCCTTACTGACATGGTGACTGGTACCGTTGCTATGAGACATGACGACTGGTACTGATCTACAGACACAGACAGGACAGACAGTTAGTTAGTTAGTTAAGCTGTGAGACTCCCACACGTCCTTACTGACATGGTGACTGGTACCGTTGCTATGAGACATGACGACTGGTACTGATCTACAGACACAGACAGGACAGACAGTTAGTTAGTTAGTTAAGCTGTGAGACTCCCACACGTCCTTACTGACATGGTGACTGGTACCGTTGCTATGAGACATGACGACTGGTACTGATCTACAGACACAGACAGGACAGACAGTTAGTTAGTTAGTTAGTTAAGCTGTGAGACTCCCACACGTCCTTACTGACATGGTGACTGGTACCGTTGCTATGAGACATGACGACTGGTACTGATCTACAGACACAGACAGGACAGACAGTTAGTTAGTTAGTTAAGCTGTGAGACTCCCACACGTCCTTACTGACATGGTGACTGGTACCGTTGCTATGAGACATGACGACTGGTACTGATCTACAGACACAGACAGGACAGACAGTTAGTTAGTTAGTTAAGCTGTGAGACTCCCACACGTCCTTACTGACATGGTGACTGGTACCGTTGCTATGAGACATGACGACTGGTACTGATCTACAGACACAGACAGGACAGACAGTTAGTTAGTTAGTTAGTTAGTTAAGCTGCGAGACATGACGACTGGTACTGATCTACAGACACAGACAAGACAGACAGTTAGTTAGTTAGTTAAGCTGTGAGACATGACGACTGGTACTGATCTACAGACACAGACAAGACAGACAGACAGTTAGTTAGTTAGTTAGTTAAGCTATGAGACATGACGACTGGTACTGATCTACAGACACAGACAAGACAGACAGTTAGTTAGTTAGTTAGTTAGTTAAGCTATGAGACATGACAGACAGTTAGTTAGTTAGTTAGTTAGTTAGTTAGTTAGTTAGTTAGTTAGTTAGTTAAGCTGTGAGACATGACAGACAGACAGTTAGTTAGTTAGTTAAGCTGTGAGACATGACAGACAGTTAGTTAGTTAGTTAGTTAGTTAAGCTATGCCAAATAAGATTCAACAGTATCTTTTGTCAACCCCTCTAAATATCAGTTGTTGGGAAAATATAGTATTCAGGGCTATATTTAGTCAGGTAATCTGGTATTCAGGGCTATATTTAGTCAGGTAATCTGGTATTCAGGACTATATTTAGTCAGGTCATCTGGTATTCAGGACTATATTTAGTCAGGTCATCTGGTATTCAGGGCTATATTTAGTCAGGTCATCTGGTATTCAGGGCTATATTTAGTCAGGTCATCTGGTATTCAGGACTATATTTAGTCAGGTCATCTGGTATTCAGGACTATATTTAGTCAGGTTATCTGGTATTCAGGGCTATATTTAGTCAGGTCATCTGGTATTCAGGACTATATTTAGTCAGGTCATCTGGTATTCAGGACTATATTTAGTCAGGTTATCTGGTATTCAGGACTATATTTAGTCAGGTTATCTGGTATTCAGGACTATATTTAGTCAGGTTATCTGGTATTCAGGGCTATATTTAGTCAGGTTATCTGGTATTCAGGACTATATTTAGTCAGGTTATCTGGTATTCAGGACTATATTTAGTCAGGTCATCTGGTATTCAGGACTATATTTAGTCAGGTAATCTGGTATTCAGGGCTATATTTAGTCAGGTCATCTGATATTCAGGACTATATTTAGTCAGGTAATCTGGTATTCAGGGCTATATTTAGTCAGGTCATCTGGTATTCAGGGCTATATTTAGTCAGGTCATCTGGTATTCAGGGCTATATTTAGTCAGGTTATCACTGGAACAGCCATGTTTAAACCAACAGGACTATATTTAGTCAGGTTATCACTGGAACAGCCATGTTTAAACCAACAGGACTATATTTAGTCAGGTTATCACTGGAACAGCCATGTTTAAACCAACAGGACTATATTTAGTCAGGTTATCTGGTATTCAGGGCTATATTTAGTCAGGTTATCACTGGAACAGCCATGTTTAGACCAACAGGGCTATATTTAGTCAGGTTATCACTGGAACAGCCACGTTTAGACCAACAGGACTATATTTAGTCAGGTTATCTGGTATTCAGGACTATATTTAGTCAGGTTATCAGTGGAACAGCCATGTTTAAACCAACAGGACTATATTTAGTCAGGTCATCTGGTATTCAGGACTATATTTAGTCAGGTCATCTGGTATTCAGGGCTATATTTAGTCAGGTCATCTGGTATTCAGGGCTATATTTAGTCTGGTCATCTGGTATTCAGGGCTATATTTAGTCAGGTCATCTGGTATTCAGGGCTATATTTAGTCAGGTCATCTGGTATTCAGGGCTATATTTAGTCAGGTCATCTGGTATTCAGGCCTATATTTAGTCAGGTCATCTGGTATTCAGGCCTATATTTAGTCAGGTCATCTGGTATTCAGGCCTATATTTAGTCAGGTCATCTGGTATTCAGGGCTATATTTAGTCAGGTCATCTGGTATTCAGGCCTATATTTAGTCAGGTCATCTGGTATTCAGGGCTATATTTAGTCAGGTCATCTGGTATTCAGGGCTATATTTAGTCAGGTCATCTGGTATTCAGGGCTATATTTAGTCAGGTCATCTGGTATTCAGGGCTATATTTAGTCAGGTCATCTGGTATTCAGGGCTATATTTAGTCAGGTCATCTGGTATTCAGGGCTATATTTAGTCAGGTCATCTGGTATTCAGGACTATATTTAGTCAGGTCATCTGGTATTCAGGGCTATATTTAGTCAGGTCATCTGGTATTCAGGGATATATTTAGTCAGGTCATCTGGTATTCAGGACTATATTTAGTCAGGTCATCTGGTATTCAGGACTATATTTAGTCAGGTCATCTGGTATTCAGGACTATATTTAGTCAGGTCATCTGGTATTCAGGGCTATATTTAGTCAGGTCATCTGGTTTTCAGGACTATATTTAGTCAGGTCATCTGGTATTCAGGGCTATATTTAGTCAGGTCATCTGGTATTCAGGACTATATTTAGTCAGGTCATCTGGTATTCAGGACTATATTTAGTCAGGTCATCTGGTATTCAGGACTATATTTAGTCAGGTCATCTGGTATTCAGGGCTATATTTAGTCAGGTCATCTGGTATTCAGGACTATATTTAGTCAGGTCATCTGGTATTCAGGACTATATTTAGTCAGGTCATCTGGTATTCAGGACTATATTTAGTCAGGTCATCTGGTATTCAGGACTATATTTAGTCAGGTCATCTGGTATTCAGGGCTATATTTAGTCAGGCTATCTGGTATTCAGGGCTATATTTAGTCAGGTCATCTGGTATTCAGGGCTATATTTAGTCAGGTTATCACTGGAACAGCCATGTTTAAACCAACAGGACTATATTTAGTCAGGTTATCACTGGAACAGCCATGTTTATACCAACAGGACTATATTTAGTCAGGTTATCACTGGAACAGCCATGTTTAAACCAACAGGACTATATTTAGTCAGGTTATCTGGTATTCAGGGCTATATTTAGTCAGGTTATCACTGGAACAGCCATGTTTAGACCAACAGGGCTATAATTAGTCAGGTTATCACTGGAACAGCCATGTTTAGACCAACAGGACTATATTTAGTCAGGTTATCTGGTATTCAGGACTATATTTAGTCAGGTTATCAGTGGAACAGCCATGTTTAAACCAACAGGGCTATATTTAGTCAGGTTATCACTGGAACAGCCATGTTTAGACCAACAGGACTATATTTAGTCAGGTCATCTGGTATTCAGGACTATATTTAGTCAGGTCATCTGGTATTCAGGGCTATATTTAGTCAGGTCATCTGGTATTCAGGGCTATATTTAGTCAGGTCATCTGGTATTCAGGGCTATATTTAGTCAGGTTATCTGGTATTCAGGACTATATTTAGTCAGGTCATCTGGTATTCAGGACTATATTTAGTCAGGTCATCTGGTATTCAGGGCTATATTTAGTCTGGTCATCTGGTATTCAGGGCTATATTTAGTCAGGTCATCTGGTATTCAGGGCTATATTTAGTCAGGTCATCTGGTATTCAGGGCTATATTTAGTCAGGTCATCTGGTATTCAGGGCTATATTTAGTCAGGTCATCTGGTATTCAGGGCTATATTTAGTCAGATTATCTGGTATTCAGGGCTATATTTAGTCAGGTCATCTGGTATTCAGGGCTATATTTAGTCAGGTTATCACTGGAACAGCCATGTTTAAACCAACAGAACTATATTTAGTCAGGTTATCTGGTATTCAGGACTATATTTAGTCAGGTTATCTGGTATTCAGGACTATATTTAGTCAGGTTATCACTGGAACAGCCATGTTTAAACCAACATGACTATATTTAGTCAGGTTATCACTGGAACAGCCATGTTTAAACCAACAGGACTATATTTAGTCAGGTTATCTGGTATTCAGGGCTATATTTAGTCAGGTTATCACTGGAACAGCCATGTTTAGACCAACAGGGCTATATTTAGTCAGGTTATCACTGGAACAGCCATGTTTAGACCAACAGGACTATATTTAGTCAGGTTATCTGGTATTCAGGACTATATTTAGTCAGGTTATCAGTGGAACAGCCATGTTTAAACCAACAGGACTATATTTAGTCAGGTCATCTGGTATTCAGGACTATATTTAGTCAGGTCATCTGGTATTCAGGGCTATATTTAGTCAGGTCATCTGGTATTCAGGGCTATATTTAGTCAGGTCATCTGGTATTCAGGGCTATATTTAGTCAGGTCATCTGGTATTCAGGGCTATATTTAGTCAGGTCATCTGGTATTCAGGGCTATATTTAGTCAGGTTATCTGGTATTCAGGACTATATTTAGTCAGGTCATCTGGTATTCAGGACTATATTTAGTCAGGTCATCTGGTATTCAGGGCTATATTTAGTCTGGTCATCTGGTATTCAGGGCTATATTTAGTCAGGTCATCTGGTATTCAGGACTATATTTAGTCAGGTAATCTGGTATTCAGGACTATATTTAGTCAGGTCATCTGGTATTCAGGGCTATATTTAGTCAGGTCATCTGGTATTCAGGACTATATTTAGTCAGGTAATCTGGTATTCAGGACTATATTTAGTCAGGTTATCTGGTATTCAGGACTATATTTAGTCAGGTCATCTGGTATTCAGGGCTATATTTAGTCAGATTATCTGGTATTCAGGGCTATATTTAGTCAGGTCATCTGGTATTCAGGGCTATATTTAGTCAGGTTATCACTGGAACAGCCAAGTTTAAACCAACAGGACTATATTTAGTCAGGTTATCACTGGAACAGCCATGTTTAAACCAACAGGACTATATTTAGTCAGGTTATCACTGGAACAGCCATGTTTAAACCAACAGGACTATATTTAGTCAGGTTATCTGGTATTCAGGGCTATATTTAGTCAGGTTATCACTGGAACAGCCATGTTTAGACCAACAGGGCTATATTTAGTCAGGTTATCACTGGAACAGCCATGTTTAGACCAACAGGACTATATTTAGTCAGGTTATCTGGTATTCAGGGCTATATTTAGTCAGGTTATCACTGGAACAGCCATGTTTAGACCAACAGGGCTATATTTAGTCAGGTTATCACTGGAACAGCCATGTTTAGACCAACAGGACTATATTTAGTCAGGTTATCTGGTATTCAGGACTATATTTAGTCAGGTTATCAGTGGAACAGCCATGTTTAAACCAACAGGACTATATTTAGTCAGGTCATCTGGTATTCAGGACTATATTTAGTCAGGTCATCTGGTATTCAGGGCTATATTTAGTCAGGTCATCTGGTATTCAGGGCTATATTTAGTCAGGTCATCTGGTATTCAGGGCTATATTTAGTCAGATTATCTGGTATTCAGGGCTATATTTAGTCAGGTCATCTGGTATTCAGGGCTATATTTAGTCAGGTTATCACTGGAACAGCCATGTTTAAACCAACAGAACTATATTTAGTCAGGTTATCTGGTATTCAGGACTATATTTAGTCAGGTTATCTGGTATTCAGGACTATATTTAGTCAGGTTATCACTGGAACAGCCATGTTTAAACCAACATGACTATATTTAGTCAGGTTATCACTGGAACAGCCATGTTTAAACCAACAGGACTATATTTAGTCAGGTTATCTGGTATTCAGGGCTATATTTAGTCAGGTTATCACTGGAACAGCCATGTTTAGACCAACAGGGCTATATTTAGTCAGGTTATCACTGGAACAGCCATGTTTAGACCAACAGGACTATATTTAGTCAGGTTATCTGGTATTCAGGACTATATTTAGTCAGGTTATCAGTGGAACAGCCATGTTTAAACCAACAGGACTATATTTAGTCAGGTCATCTGGTATTCAGGACTATATTTAGTCAGGTCATCTGGTATTCAGGGCTATATTTAGTCAGGTCATCTGGTATTCAGGGCTATATTTAGTCAGGTCATCTGGTATTCAGGGCTATATTTAGTCAGGTCATCTGGTATTCAGGGCTATATTTAGTCAGGTCATCTGGTATTCAGGGCTATATTTAGTCAGGTTATCTGGTATTCAGGACTATATTTAGTCAGGTCATCTGGTATTCAGGACTATATTTAGTCAGGTCATCTGGTATTCAGGGCTATATTTAGTCTGGTCATCTGGTATTCAGGGCTATATTTAGTCAGGTCATCTGGTATTCAGGACTATATTTAGTCAGGTCATCTGGTATTCAGGACTATATTTAGTCAGGTCATCTGGTATTCAGGACTATATTTAGTCAGGTCATCTGGTATTCAGGGCTATATTTAGTCAGGTCATCTGGTATTCAGGACTATATTTAGTCAGGTAATCTGGTATTCAGGACTATATTTAGTCAGGTTATCTGGTATTCAGGACTATATTTAGTCAGGTCATCTGGTATTCAGGGCTATATTTAGTCAGATTATCTGGTATTCAGGGCTATATTTAGTCAGGTCATCTGGTATTCAGGGCTATATTTAGTCAGGTTATCACTGGAACAGCCAAGTTTAAACCAACAGGACTATATTTAGTCAGGTTATCACTGGAACAGCCATGTTTAAACCAACAGGACTATATTTAGTCAGGTTATCACTGGAACAGCCATGTTTAAACCAACAGGACTATATTTAGTCAGGTTATCTGGTATTCAGGGCTATATTTAGTCAGGTTATCACTGGAACAGCCATGTTTAGACCAACAGGGCTATATTTAGTCAGGTTATCACTGGAACAGCCATGTTTAGACCAACAGGACTATATTTAGTCAGGTTATCTGGTATTCAGGGCTATATTTAGTCAGGTCATCTGGTATTCAGGCCTATATTTAGTCAGGTCATCTGGTATTCAGGCCTATATTTAGTCAGGTCATCTGGTATTCAGGGCTATATTTAGTCAGGTCATCTGGTATTCAGGGCTATATTTAGTCAGGTCATCTGGTATTCAGGGCTATATTTAGTCAGGTCATCTGGTATTCAGGGCTATATTTAGTCAGGTCATCTGGTATTCAGGGCTATATTTAGTCTCATCTGGTATTCAGGGCTATATTTAGTCAGGTCATCTGGTATTCAGGGCTATATTTAGTCAGGTCATCTGGTATTCAGGGCTATATTTAGTCAGGTCATCTGGTATTCAGGGCTATATTTAGTCAGGTCATCTGGTATTCAGGACTATATTTAGTCAGGTTATCACAGGAACAGCCATGTTTAGACCAACAGGGCTATATTTAGTCAGGTTATCTGGTATTCAGGACTATATTTAGTCAGGTCATCTGGTATTCAGGGCTATATTTAGTCAGGTCATCTGGTATTCAGGGCTATATTTAGTCAGGTCATCTGGTATTCAGGGCTATATTTAGTCAGGTCATCTGGTATTCAGGACTATATTTAGTCAGGTCATCTGGTATTCAGGACTATATTTAGTCAGGTCATCTGGTATTCAGAACTATATTTAGTCAGGTCATCTGGTATTCAGGACTATATTTAGTCAGGTCATCTGGTATTCAGGGCTATATTTAGTCAGGTCATCTGGTATTCAGGACTATATTTAGTCAGGTCATCTGGTATTCAGGACTATATTTAGTCAGGTCATCTGGTATTCAGGACTATATTTAGTCAGGTCATCTGGTATTCAGGGCTATATTTAGTCAGGTTATCTGGTATTCAGGACTATATTTAGTCAGGTCATCTGGTATTCAGGGCTATATTTAGTCAGGTCATCTGGTATTCAGGACTATATTTAGTCAGGTCATCTGGTATTCAGGACTATATTTAGTCAGGTCATCTGGTATTCAGGACTATATTTAGTCAGGTCATCTGGTATTCAGGGCTATATTTAGTCAGGTCATCTGGTATTCAGGACTATATTTAGTCAGGTAATCTGGTATTCAGGACTATATTTAGTCAGGTTATCTGGTATTCAGGACTATATTTAGTCAGGTCATCTGGTATTCAGGGCTATATTTAGTCAGATTATCTGGTATTCAGGGCTATATTTAGTCAGGTCATCTGGTATTCAGGGCTATATTTAGTCAGGTTATCACTGGAACAGCCATGTTTAAACCAACAGGACTATATTTAGTCAGGTTATCACTGGAACAGCCATGTTTAAACCAACAGGACTATATTTAGTCAGGTTATCACTGGAACAGCCATGTTTAAACCAACAGGACTATATTTAGTCAGGTTATCTGGTATTCAGGGCTATATTTAGTCAGGTTATCACTGGAACAGCCATGTTTAGACCAACAGGGCTATATTTAGTCAGGTTATCACTGGAACAGCCATGTTTAGGCCAACAGGACTATATTTAGTCAGGTTATCTGGTATTCAGGACTATATTTAGTCAGGTTATCAGTGGAACAGCCATGTTTAAACCAACAGGACTATATTTAGTCAGGTCATCTGGTATTCAGGACTATATTTAGTCAGGTCATCTGGTATTCAGGGCTATATTTAGTCAGGTCATCTGGTATTCAGGACTATATTTAGTCAGGTCATCTGGTATTCAGGACTATATTTAGTCAGGTCATCTGGTATTCAGGACTATATTTAGTCAGGTCATCTGGTATTCAGGACTATATTTAGTCAGGTCATCTGGTATTCAGGGCTATATTTAGTCAGGTCATCTGGTATTCAGGGCTATATTTAGTCTGGTCATCTGGTATTCAGGACTATATTTAGTCAGGTCATCTGGTATTCAGGGCTAT
This sequence comes from Oncorhynchus clarkii lewisi, assembly GCF_045791955.1. Lineage (NCBI taxonomy): Eukaryota > Metazoa > Chordata > Actinopteri > Salmoniformes > Salmonidae > Oncorhynchus > Oncorhynchus clarkii. The sequence goes on along the minus strand of NC_092159.1, from coordinate 65,996,539 downwards.
ATTTAGTCAGGTCATCTGGTATTCAGGGCTATATTTAGTCAGGTCATCTGGTATTCAGGGCTATATTTAGTCAGGTCATCTGGTATTCAGGCCTATATTTAGTCAGGTCATCTGGTATTCAGGCCTATATTTAGTCAGGTCATCTGGTATCCAGGGCTATATTTAGTCAGGTCATCTGGTATTCAGGCCTATATTTAGTCAGGTCATCTGGTATTCAGGCCTATATTTAGTCAGGTCATCTGGTATTCAGGGCTATATTTAGTCAGGTCATCTGGTATTCAGGGCTATATTTAGTCAGGTCATCTGGTATTCAGGGCTATATTTAGTCAGGTCATCTGGTATTCAGGGCTATATTTAGTCAGGTCATCTGGTATTCAGGGCTATATTTAGTCAGGTCATCTGGTATTCAGGACTATATTTAGTCAGGTCATCTGGTATTCAGGGCTATATTTAGTCAGGTCATCTGGTATTCAGGGCTATATTTAGTCAGGTCATCTGGTATTCAGGACTATATTTAGTCAGGTCATCTGGTATTCAGGACTATATTTAGTCAGGTCATCTGGTATTCAGGACTATATTTAGTCAGGTCATCTGGTATTCAGGACTATATTTAGTCAGGTCATCTGGTATTCAGGGCTATATTTAGTCAGGTCATCTGGTATTCAGGACTATATTTAGTCAGGTCATCTGGTATTCAGGGCTATATTTAGTCAGGTCATCTGGTATTCAGGACTATATTTAGTCAGGTCATCTGGTATTCAGGACTATATTTAGTCAGGTCATCTGGTATTCAGGACTATATTTAGTCAGGTCATCTGGTATTCAGGACTATATTTAGTCAGGTCATCTGGTATTCAGGGCTATATTTAGTCAGGTCATCTGGTATTCAGGACTATATTTAGTCAGGTCATCTGGTATTCAGGACTATATTTAGTCAGGTCATCTGGTATTCAGGACTATATTTAGTCAGGTCATCTGGTATTCAGGACTATATTTGGTCAGGTCATCTGGTATTCAGGACTATATTTAGTCAGGTCATCTGGTATTCAGGGCTATATTTAGTCAGGTCATCTGGTATTCAGGGCTATATTTAGTCTGGTCATCTGGTATTCAGGACTATATTTAGTCAGGTCATCTGGTATTCAGGGCTATATTTAGTCAGGTCATCTGGTATTCAGGGCTATATTTAGTCAGGTCATCTGGTATTCAGGGCTATATTTAGTCAGGTCATCTGGTATTCAGGCCTATATTTAGTCAGGTCATCTGGTATTCAGGCCTATATTTAGTCAGGTCATCTGGTATCCAGGGCTATATTTAGTCAGGTCATCTGGTATTCAGGCCTATATTTAGTCAGGTCATCTGGTATTCAGGCCTATATTTAGTCAGGTCATCTGGTATTCAGGGCTATATTTAGTCAGGTCATCTGGTATTCAGGGCTATATTTAGTCAGGTCATCTGGTATTCAGGGCTATATTTAGTCAGGTCATCTGGTATTCAGGGCTATATTTAGTCAGGTCATCTGGTATTCAGGACTATATTTAGTCAGGTCATCTGGTATTCAGGGCTATATTTAGTCAGGTCATCTGGTATTCAGGGCTATATTTAGTCAGGTCATCTGGTATTCAGGACTATATTTAGTCAGGTCATCTGGTATTCAGGACTATATTTAGTCAGGTCATCTGGTATTCAGGGCTATATTTAGTCAGGCTATCTGGTATTCAGGGCTATATTTAGTCAGGTCATCTGGTATTCAGGGCTATATTTAGTCAGGTTATCACTGGAACAGCCATGTTTAAACCAACAGGACTATATTTAGTCAGGTTATCACTGGAACAGCCATGTTTATACCAACAGGACTATATTTAGTCAGGTTATCACTGGAACAGCCATGTTTAAACCAACAGGACTATATTTAGTCAGGTTATCTGGTATTCAGGGCTATATTTAGTCAGGTTATCACTGGAACAGCCATGTTTAGACCAACAGGACTATATTTAGTCAGGTTATCTGGTATTCAGGACTATATTTAGTCAGGTTATCAGTGGAACAGCCATGTTTAAACCAACAGGTTTATATTTAGTCAGGTTATCACTGGAACAGCCATGTTTAGACCAACAGGACTATATTTAGTCAGGTCATCTGGTATTCAGGACTATATTTAGTCAGGTCATCTGGTATTCAGGGCTATATTTAGTCAGGTCATCTGGTATTCAGGGCTATATTTAGTCAGGTCATCTGGTATTCAGGGCTATATTTAGTCAGGTTATCTGGTATTCAGGACTATATTTAGTCAGGTCATCTGGTATTCAGGACTATATTTAGTCAGGTCATCTGGTATTCAGGGCTATATTTAGTCTGGTCATCTGGTATTCAGGGCTATATTTAGTCAGGTCATCTGGTATTCAGGGCTATATTTAGTCAGGTCATCTGGTATTCAGGGCTATATTTAGTCTGGTCATCTGGTATTCAGGACTATATTTAGTCAGGTCATCTGGTATTCAGGGCTATATTTAGTCAGGTCATCTGGTATTCAGGGCTATATTTAGTCAGGTCATCTGGTATTCAGGGCTATATTTAGTCAGGTCATCTGGTATTCAGGGCTATATTTAGTCAGGTCATCTGGTATTCAGGCCTATATTTAGTCAGGTCATCTGGTATTCAGGCCTATATTTAGTCAGGTCATCTGGTATTCAGGGCTATATTTAGTCAGGTCATCTGGTATTCAGGGCTATATTTAGTCAGGTCATCTGGTATTCAGGGCTATATTTAGTCAGGTCATCTGGTATTCAGGGCTATATTTAGTCAGGTCATCTAGTATTCAGGGCTATATTTAGTCAGGTCATCTGGTATTCAGGGCTATATTTAGTCAGGTCATCTAGTATTCAGGGCTATATTTAGTCAGGTCATCTGGTATTCAGGGCTATATTTAGTCAGGTCATCTGGTATTCAGGGCTATATTTAGTCAGGTCATCTGGTATTCAGGGCTATATTTAGTCAGATTATCTGGTATTCAGGGCTATATTTAGTCAGGTCATCTGGTATTCAGGGCTATATTTAGTCAGGTTATCACTGGAACAGCCATGTTTAAACCAACAGGACTATATTTAGTCAGGTTATCACTGGAACAGCCATGTTTAAACCAACAGGACTATATTTAGTCAGGTTATCACTGGAACAGCCATGTTTAGACCAACAGGGCTATAATTAGTCAGGTTATCACTGGAACAGCCATGTTTAGACCAACAGGACTATATTTAGTCAGGTTATCTGGTATTCAGGACTATATTTAGTCAGGTTATCAGTGGAACAGCCATGTTTAAACCAACAGGGCTATATTTAGTCAGGTTATCACTGGAACAGCCATGTTTAGACCAACAGGACTATATTTAGTCAGGTCATCTGGTATTCAGGACTATATTTAGTCAGGTCATCTGGTATTCAGGACTATATTTAGTCAGGTTATCAGTGGAACAGCCATGTTTAAACCAACAGGACTATATTTAGTCAGGTCATCTGGTATTCAGGACTATATTTAGTCAGGTCATCTGGTATTCAGGACTATATTTAGTCAGGTCATCTGGTATTCAGGGCTATATTTAGTCAGGTCATCTGGTATTCAGGGCTATATTTAGTCAGGTTATCACTGGAACAGCCATGTTTAGACCAACAGGACTATATTTAGTCAGGTCATCTGGTATTCAGGACTATATTTAGTCAGGTCATCTGGTATTCAGGGCTATATTTAGTCAGGTCATCTGGTATTCAGGACTATATTTAGTCAGGTCATCTGGTATTCAGGGCTATATTTAGTCAGGTCATCTGGTATTCAGGGCTATATTTAGTCAGGTCATCTGGTATTCAGGGCTATATTTAGTCAGGTCATCTGGTATTCAGGGCTATATTTAGTCAGGTCATCTGGTATTCAGGGCTATCTTTAGTCAGGTCATCTGGTATTCAGGGCTATATTTAGTCAGGTCATCTGGTATTCAGGGCTATATTTAGTCAGGTCATCTGGTATTCAGGGCTATATTTAGTCAGGTCATCTGGTATTCAGGGCTATATTTAGTCAGGTCATCTGGTATTCAGGGCTATCTTTAGTCAGGTCATCTGGTATTCAGGGCTATCTTTAGTCAGGTTATCTGGTATTCAGGACTATATTTAGTCAGGTCATCTGGTATTCAGGACTATATTTAGTCAGGTCATCTGGTATTCAGGGCTATATTTAGTCAGGTCATCTGGTATTCAGGGCTATATTTAGTCAGGTCATCTGGTATTCAGGCCTATATTTAGTCAGGTCATCTGGTATTCAGGCCTATATTTAGTCAGGTCATCTGGTATTCAGGCCTATATTTAGTCAGGTCATCTGGTATTCAGGGCTATATTTAGTCAGGTCATCTGGTATTCAGGGCTATATTTAGTCAGGTCATCTGGTATTCAGGGCTATATTTAGTCAGGTCATCTGGTATTCAGGGCTATATTTAGTCAGGTCATCTGGTATTCAGGCCTATATTTAGTCAGGTCATCTGGTATTCAGGCCTATATTTAGTCAGGTCATCTGGTATTCAGGCCTATATTTAGTCAGGTCATCTGGTATTCAGGGCTATATTTAGTCAGGTCATCTGGTATTCAGGGCTATATTTAGTCAGGTCATCTGGTATTCAGGGCTATATTTAGTCAGGTCATCTGGTATTCAGGGCTATATTTAGTCAGGTCATCTGGTATTCAGGGCTATATTTAGTCAGGTCATCTGGTATTCAGGGCTATATTTAGTCAGGTCATCTGGTATTCAGGGCTATATTTAGTCAGGTCATCTGGTATTCAGGGCTATATTTAGTCAGGTCATCTGGTATTCAGGGCTATCTTTAGTCAGGTTATCTGGTATTCAGGACTATATTTAGTCAGGTCATCTGGTATTCAGGACTATATTTAGTCAGGTCATCTGGTATTCAGGGCTATCTTTAGTCAGGTCATCTGGTATTCAGGGCTATATTTAGTCAGGTCATCTGGTATTCAGGCCTATATTTAGTCAGGTCATCTGGTATTCAGGCCTATATTTAGTCAGGTCATCTGGTATTCAGGGCTATATTTAGTCAGGTCATCTGGTATTCAGGGCTATATTTAGTCAGGTCATCTGGTATTCAGGGCTATATTTAGTCAGGTCATCTGGTATTCAGGGCTATATTTAGTCAGGTCATCTGGTATTCAGGCCTATATTTAGTCAGGTCATCTGGTATTCAGGCCTATATTTAGTCAGGTCATCTGGTATTCAGGCCTATATTTAGTCAGGTCATCTGGTATTCAGGGCTATATTTAGTCAGGTCATCTGGTATTCAGGGCTATATTTAGTCAGGTCATCTGGTATTCAGGGCTATATTTAGTCAGGTCATCTGGTATTCAGGGCTATATTTAGTCAGGTCATCTGGTATTCAGGGCTATATTTAGTCAGGTCATCTGGTATTCAGGGCTATATTTAGTCAGGTCATCTGGTATTCAGGGCTATATTTAGTCAGGTTATCTGGTATTCAGGACTATATTTAGTCAGGTTATCACAGGGACAGCCATGTTTAGACCAACAGGGCTATATTTAGTCAGGTTATCTGGTATTCAGGACTATATTTAGTCAGGTTATCTGGTATTCAGGGCTATATTTAGTCAGGTTATCACTGGAACAGCCATGTTTAAACCAACAGGACTATATTTAGTCGGGTTATCTGGTATTCAGGACTATATTTAGTCAGGTTATCACTGGAACAGCCATGTTTAAACCAACAGGACTATATTTAGTCAGGTCATCTGGTATTCAGGACTATATTTAGTCAGGTCATCTGGTATTCAGGACTATATTTAGTCAGGTTATCACTGGAACAGCCATGTTTAGACCAACAGGACTATATTTAGTCAGGTTATCTGGTATTCAGGACTATATTTAGTCAGGTTATCTGGTATTCAGGACTATATTTAGTCAGGTCATCTGGTATTCAGGACTATATTTAGTCAGGTCATCTGGTATTCAGGACTATATTTAGTCAGGTTATCACTGGAACAGCCATGTTTAAACCAACAGGACTATATTTAGTCAGGTTATCTGGTATTCAGGACTATATTTAGTCAGGTCATCTGGTATTCAGGACTATATTTAGTCAGGTCATCTGGTATTCAGGACTATATTTAGTCAGGTCATCTGGTATTCAGGACTATATTTAGTCAGGTCATCTGGTATTCAGGACTATATTTAGTCAGGTCATCTGGTATTCAGGACTATATTTAGTCAGGTTATCACTGGAACAGCCATGTTTAAACCAACAGGACTATATTTAGTCAGGTTATCTGGTATTCAGGACTATATTTAGTCAGGTCATCTGGTATTCAGGACTATATTTAGTCAGCTTATCTGGTATTCAGGACTATATTTAGTCAGGTCATCTGGTATTCAGGACTATATTTAGTCAGGTCATCTGGTATTCAGGACTATATTTAGTCAGGTTATCTGGTATTCAGGACTATATTTAGTCAGGTCATCTGGTATTCAGGACTATATTTAGTCAGGTCATCTGGTATTCAGGACTATATTTAGTCAGGTTATCACTGGAACAGTGTGTAGGGAATAGGGTGCCATTTGGTATGGTCCTGGTGGAAGTAGTGCACTATGTAGGGAATAGGGTGCCATTTGGTATGGTCCTGGTGGAAATAGTGCACTATGTAGGGAATAGGGTGCCATTTGGTATGGTTCTGGTGGAAATAGTCCACTATGTAGGGAATAGGGTGCCATTTGGTATGGTTCTGGTGGAAATAGTGCACTATGTAGGGAATAGGGTACCATTTGGTATGGTCCTGGTGGAAATAGTGCACTATGTAGGGAATAGGGTGCCATTTGGTATGGTTCTGGTGGAAATAGTGCACTATGTAGGGAATAGGGTGCCATTTGGTATGGTTCTGGTGGAAGTAGTGCACTATGTAGGGAATAGGGTGCCATTTGGTATGGTCCTGGTGGAAATAGTGCACTATGTAGGGAATAGGGTGCCATTTGGTATGGTTCTGGTGGAAATAGTGCACTATGTAGGGAATAGGGTGCCATTTGGTATGGTTCTGGTGGAAGTAGTGCACTATGTAGGGAATAGGGTGCCATTTGGTATGGTCCTGGTGGAAATAGTGCACTATGTAGGGAATAGGGTGCCATTTGGTATGGTTCTGGTGGAAATAGTCCACTATGTAGGGAATAGGGTGCCATTTGGTATGGTTCTGGTGGAAATAGTGCACTATGTAGGGAATAGGGTGCCATTTGGTATGGTCCTGGTGGAAATAGTGCACTATGTAGGGAATAGGGTGCCATTTGGTATGGTTCTGGTGGAAATAGTGCACTATGTAGGGAATAGGGTGCCATTTGGTATGGTTCTGGTGGAAATAGTGCACTATGTAGGGAATAGGGTGCCATTTGGTATGGTTCTGGTGGAAATAGTGCACTATGTAGGGAATAGGGTGCCATTTGGCATGGTTCTGGTGGAAATAGTGCACTATGTAGGGAATAGGGTGCATTTGGTATGGTCCTGGTGGAAGTAGTGCACTATGTAGGGAATAGGGTGCCATTTAGTATGGTCCTGGTGGAAATAGTCCACTATGTAGGGAATAGGGTGCCATTTAGTATGGTCCTGGTGGAAATAGTCCACTATGTAGGGAATAGGGTGCCACCCCTGTCACTGCCACTCTGTGTCTGATGCAACAGCAGCTGGACTCATGACTTCTGTTATCTTGTTTGTCCAATTTAAAGAGGCCAGCCACCGTCAGCTAACTAACCTCGCTAGATAAAGTCAACCATTCTGTGTTGTAGCGTGTAAAGCAGGGGGTTCTTTAACCTTTTCAGCCTGGGACCCAAATTAGAAATTCAGTGTTTTCCTGGGACCCCAGCTTAGTAAAATATGCAACTATACATAAATATCGGTACATTTCCGTTTATGCCTAAAACAAATAACAATGACATTAAATATCCATATAAATATCTATTCATGTTTATTTTCCCCCATTAAAAACACTCTTACATATCTGTCTAGGTTGGAACTGTTGCTGCTAAAATACATGTGTTTTATTCTGACCTGGAATACACTGATTGAACACACGACACATCTGTAGACCAGAAAACACTCAGTCAGGAAGGAGACCACTTCCTGTTGTAGACAAACAACCCAGAACTGTACATAAATATCGGTACATTTCATTTCTGGCCTCTGTTTTTAACAACACTGAGGTGATGCTCAGCCTGGAGACGGTTCCTGTACTTGTTTAAGTATGTCAGAGTTGAGAACCCTGACTGACATAGGAATGCCAAACTGGACCAGAACATCTCCTGCTTTCTCAGTCAGGAGACCACTTCCTGTTTGTAGATGGAACAACCCAGAACTGTGTGAGTGGGTTCTCAGTCAGGCAAGAGACCACTTCCTGTTTGTAGATGGAACAACCCAGAACTGTGTGAGTGGGTTCTCAGTCAGGCAAGAGACCACTTCCTGTTTGTAGATGAACAACCCAGAACTGTGTGAGTGGGTTCTCAGTCAGGCAGGAGACCACTTCCTGATGAACAACCCAGAACTGTGTGAGTGGGTTCTCAGTCAGGCAGGAGACCACTTCCTGTTGTAGATGAACAAACCCATTCTCTCAGGGATAGATAACCCTGGAGATCTCTCTGGTCTCCACAACCAAACCTATTCTCTCAGGGATAGATAACCCTGGAGATCTCTCAAACTTCCTGTTTGCCTCAAAAAGCATCTTGCTTCAATCAGTTTATTCGAGTTCAGAATAACAACTATTATTGTATTTTAACAGCAACAGTTCCAACCTAGACTAGTTTTCAACAGTCATTTCTACAGTCAGATGTATAGTAGGCCTGATCATATTCCATCTGTTCTGTTACTAAGGGTTGAACTACCAGTAGCTGGCTTTGGTGAATGTTAGATATTATCTGTGTACAAGACCAGGGGATTTGTTAGAAAGAGGAAGTCACATCTACTGAGAGAGTTAGTTAATTAGTCCCTTATTTCTGCTGATCATCAACTGTTAGAAAATGACAACAATGTCTTGCTAGTTGACTGACTGGTCCAAAGTCGAAGCCCAGTTTCCTGAATCATTCTGTCCTGTTCTGAAATAACTCTCTGGGTTTACCATCATGATGTGGATGTTTGATCAGGACGTGTCGTTTTCTTAAATGTGTTCGTTATCAGAGACTCATTACTAAGCACTTCCACACACAAAACACGTTGTGGACGCTCCTCATACGTTTCTATGAAAGAGAGAAACTCTGGATCCTCCTCATACGTTTGTATGAAAGGGAGAAACTCTGGGCGCTCCTCATACGTTTGTATGAAAGAGAGAAACTCATGGCTGTATTTGGGTTTCATGACAATTGAGCTCAGTGAGAACTTGTGGTTAACATGAGTCCATTAGATGAGAACTTGTGGTTAACATGAGTCCATTAGATGAGAACTTGTGGTTAACATGAGTCCATTAGATGAGAACTTGTGGTTAACATGAGTCCATTAGATGAGAACTTGTGGTTAACATGAGTCCATTAGATGAGAACTTGTGGTTAACATGAGTCCATTAGATGAGAACTTGTGGTTAACACGAGTCCATTAGATGAGAACTTGTGGTTAACATGAGTCCATTAGATGAGAACTTGTGGTTAACATGAGTCCATTAGATGAGAACTTGTGGTTAACATGAGTCGTGTGTTGAACCACAGCGATGTGTCGTGTGTTGCGGAATGAGCTTCAACAAAACTGCAGAATAAAATTATCTGGTAAAACCGTGAAGTACACCGGTAACTCCCACATGAGCAGCTGCCAAACTGAGCAGAGAGCGATGATGAAAGCAGAGAGCGATGATGACAGCAGAGAGCGATGATGAAAGCAGAGAGCGATGATGAAAGCAGAGAGCGATGATGACAGCAGAGAGCGATGATGACAGCAGAGAGCGATGATGAAAGCAGAGAGCGATGATGAAAGCAGAGAGCGATGATGAAAGCAGAGAGCGATGAACAAATCTATCCCTGTAATTCATGAAATAATTATAACACGTTACGACACACCATTTAACAGGACCGACCCATACTGTAAGAAAGGCTGGGCTGTAAAGGGTTATAGGGTCCGTGTTAGGTTATAGGGTCCGTGTTAGGTTATAGGGTCCGTGTTAGGTTATAGGGTCCGTGTTAGGTTATAGGGTCCGTGTTAGGTTATAGGGTCCGTGTTAGGTTATAGGGTCCGTGTTAGGTTATAGGGTCCGTGTTAGGTTATAGGGTCCGTGTTAGGGTTTAGGGTCCGTGTTAGGGTTCAGGGTCCGTGTTAGGTTATAGGGTCCGTGTTAGGGTTTAGGGTCCGTGTTAGGGTATAGGGTCCGTGTTAGGGTTTAGGGTCCGTGTTAGGGTTTAGGGTCCGTGTTAGGTTATAGGGTCCGTGTTAGGGTTCAGGGTCCGTGTTAGGTTATAGGGTCCGTGTTAGGTTATAGGGTCCGTGTTAGGGTTCAGGGTCCGTGTTAGGTTATAGGGTCCGTGTTAGGTTATAGGGTCCGTGTTAGGTTATAGGGTCCGTGTTAGGTTATAGGGTCCGTGTTAGGTTATAGGGTCAGGGTCCGCGTTAGGTTATAGGGCCCGTGTTAGGTTATAGGGCCCGTGTTAGGTTATAGGGTCCGTGTTAGGTTATAGGGTCCGTGTTAGGTTATAGGGTCCGTGTTAGGGTTCAGGGTCCGTGTTAGGTTATAGGGTCCGTGTTAGGTTATAGGGTCCGTGTTAGGTTATAGGGTCCGTGTTAGGTTATAGGGTCCGTGTTAGGTTATAGGGTCCGTGTTAGGGTTCAGGGTCCGTGTTAGGTTATATGGTCCGTGTTAGGGTTCAGGGTCCGTGTTAGGTTATAGGGTCCGTGTTAGGTTATAGGGTCCGTGTTAGGTTATAGGGTCCGTGTTAGGTTATAGGGTCCGTGTTAGGTTATAGGGTCCGTGTTAGGGTTATAGGGTCCGTGTTAGGGTTATAGGGTCCGTGTTAGGGTTATAGGGTCCGTGTTAGGTTATAGGGTCCGTGTTAGGTTATAGGGTCCGTGTTAGGTTATAGGGTCCGTGTTAGGTTATAGGGTACGTGTTAGGTTATAGGGTACGTGTTAGGTTATAGGGTCCGTGTTAGGGTTATAGGGTCCGTGTTAGGGTTATAGGGTCCGTGTTAGGTTATAGGGTCCGTGTTAGGTTATAGGGTCCGTGTTAGGTTATAGGGTCCGTGTTAGGTTATAGGGTCCGTGTTAGGTTATAGGGTCCGTGTTAGGTTATAGGGTCCGTGTTAGGTTATAGGGTCCGTGTTAGGGTTCAGGGTCCGTGTTAGGTTATAGGGCCCGTGTTAGGTTATAGGGTCCGTGTTAGGTTATAGGGTCCGTGTTAGGGTTCAGGGTCCGTGTTAGGGTTCAGGGTCCGTGTTAGGGTTCAGGGTCCGTGTTAGGTTATAGGGCCCGTGTTAGGTTATAGGGTCCGTGTTAGGTCATAGGGTCCGTGTTAGGTTATAGGGTCAGGGTCCGTGTTAGGGTTCAGGGTCCGTGTTAGGTTATAGGGTCCGTGTTAGGTTATAGGGTTCGTGTTAGGGTTCAGGGTCCGTGTTAGGGTTCAGGGTCCGTGTTAGGGTTCAGGGTCCGTGTTAGGGTCATTGTGTCTATCTGTAGGGTAAGGTACGGGTCATTGTGTCTATCTGTAGGGTGAGGTACGGGTCATTGTGTCTGTCTGTAGGGTAAGGTACGGGTCATTGTGTCTGTCTGTAGGGTAAGGTACGGGTCATTGTGTCTATCTGTAGGGTGAGGTACGGGTCATTGTGTCTATCTGTAGGGTAAGGTACGGGTCATTGTGTCTGTCTGTAGGGTAAGGTACGGGTCATTGTGTCTATCTGTAGGGTGAGGTACGGGTCATTGTGTCTATCTGTAGGGTAAGGTACGGGTCATTGTGTCTATCTGTAGGGTGAGGTACGGGTCATTGTGTCTATCTGTAGGGTAAGGTACGGGTCATTGTGTCTATCTGTAGGGTAAGGTACAGGTCATTGTGTCTATCTGTAGGGTAAGGTACGGGTCATTGTGTCTATCTGTAGGGTAAGGTACAGGTCATTGTGTCTATCTGTAGGGTAAGGTACAGGTCATTGTGTCTATCTGTAGGGTAAGGTACGGGTCATTGTGTCTATCTGTAGGTACAGGTCATTGTGTCTATCTGTAGGGTAAGGTACAGGTCATTGTGTCTATCTGTAGGGTAAGGTACAGGTCATTGTGTCTATCTGTAGGGTAAGGTACGGGTCATTGTGTCTATCTGTAGGGTAAGGTAGGGGTCATTGTGTCTATCTGTAGGGTAAGGTACGGGTCATTGTGTCTATCTGTAGGTACAGGTCATTGTGTCTATCTGTAGGGTAAGGTACGGGTCATTGTGTCTATCTGTAGGGTAAGGTACGGGTCATTGTGTCTATCTGTAGGGTAAGGTACGGGTCATTGTGTCTATCTGTAGGGTAAGGTACAGGTCATTGTGTCTATCTGTAGGGTAAGGTAGGGGTCATTGTGTCTATCTGTAGGGTAAGGTACGGTTCATTGTGTCTGTCTGTAGGTACGGGTCATTGTATCTATCTGTAGGGTAAGGTACGGGTCATTGTGTCTATCTGTAGGGTAAGGTAGGGGTCATTGTGTCTATCTGTAGGGTAAGGTACGGGTCATTGTGTCTATCTATAGGGTAAGGTACGGGTCAGTCAGAGTAGGACTGTCCCGAGGATCCCGCATAGCACTGACCCTGAAGTCAGCCAGCAGGTTCAGCTGTCTTGTGACATGCGGTCTTACTGTTTCACCACATTTACGATATTACGAGCCGATTTGACTAAATAGAACATTTTTGAGTTAATGCATAATACATTTTAAAAAAAAATAGGACTCACATATTCAAGAAAAAGTTACACTTTGTATCATAGCTAACTTAGCTATGAGTTTCTAGCTAGCCAAAGTGTCAAACGTCACCCCAAAAACCGCACGCTAATCGAGCTATTTTATTTGTGAATAGTGTACAAAAAGCGTAAATATAACAACTAAAGAGATATTTAGCTGGGTACCCACCGGGTCGCTCGGCTGTGCAGCTGTCACGGTCGGAAATCTGACGTTTGGAGAAAGACAAACATGCACATTCCACGCCCCCTTTCTCGCTGTTAGCCAATAAAAACACATAACAGAAACATCTGAACTGTCCAATGAAACTGATAGACAGTGATGAAATAATACCGCACTGTACAAATATATTGATTAAAGTGCCTATAAATAGTTGAATTATGAAATTATTATTATGATACAACATGGTACATTCAGAACAGCATTTAAATTGTTATAGTGATATGATAGATAGTATAGTACCTTAGGTCCCACCCAGTCAAAGACAGACAGTCATAACAGACCAATTAGGATCAGTTATAGTACCTTAGGTCCCACCCTGTCAAAGACAGACGGTTATAACAGACCAATAGGATCAGTTATAGTACCTTAGGTCCCACCCAGTCAAAGACAGACAGTCATAACAGACCAATTAGGATCAGTTATAGTACCTTAGGTCCCACCCTGTCAAAGACAGACAGTCATAACAGACCAATTAGGATCAGTTATAGTACCTTACAGACCAAGCGTAAATAGGGTGGGACCTAAGGTACTATTACAGACCCACAGCAGTTATTAATTCAGACCCATAACCATTCAGATGGTGGTAGGCTATAGCAGTTATTAATTCAGACCCATAACCATTCAGATGGTGGTAGACTATAGCAGTTATTAATTCAGACCCATAACCATTCAGACCCATAACCATTCAGATGGTGGTAGGCTATAGCAGTTATTAATTCAGACCCATAACCATTCAGACCCATAACCATTCAGACCCATAACCATTCAGATGGTGGTAGACTATAGCAGTTATTAATTCAGACCCATAACCATTCAGACCCATAACCATTCAGACCCATAACCATTCAGATGGTGGTAGACTATAGTAGTTATTAATTCAGACCCATAACCATTCAGACCCATAACCATTCAGACCTAGAACCATTCAGATGGTGGTAGACTATAGCAGTTATTAATTCAGACCCATAACCATTCAGATGGTGGTAGACTATAGCAGTTATTAATTCAGGCCCATAACCATTCAGATGGTGGACTAGAAGAGATGTTGTTAGAGACTAGAAGAGATGTTGTTAGAGACTAGAAGAGATGTTAGAGAGACTATAGACTAGAAGAGATGTTGTTAGAGACTAGAAGTTGTTGTTAGAGACTAGAAGAGATGTTGTTAGACCAGAAGAGATGTTGTTAGAGACTAGAAGAGATGTTATTAGAGACTAGAAGAGATGTTAGAGAGACTATAGACTAGAAGAGATGTTGTTAGAGACTAGAAGAGTTGTTAGAGACCAGAAGAGATGTTGTTAGAGACCAGAAGAGATGTTGTTAGAGACCAGAAGAGATGTTGTTAGAGACCAGAGAGTCTGGTTTATTGTCTCAGAACTCATTCAGACTCTGACTGCAGAGAGGTGCCTGGTTCATGGTCTGATGAGGCAGCCGTGCCATGTGAATTCACATTGACCTCTTGGTCTGATGAGGCAGCCGTGCCATGTGAATTCACATTGTCCTCTTGGTCCAATGGTCTGATGAGGCAGCCGTGCCATGTGAATTCACATTGTCCTCTTAGTCCAATGGTCTGATGAGGCAGCCGTGCCATGTGAATTCACATTGACCTCTTGGTCCAATGGTCAAGACGCTTGGTTTCTCCAACGTGGGAGACCCTGGTTCAGATCCCACCCGTGACATTCACACAGACGGCATTATTTAAAACAAGAGAGTTTTAATTGAAATTATAAAAAAAGATACAAACAAAACAAGATTCATCAGGTTGAAAGCAATGACATGTTCAACAGCAGAAAAAGGCTCCCATCCCACCCTTCCCTCTCCCACAGCCCTCTTCATTGTAAATGAGGTACAATAGCACTTAATAATGACCACCGTGTGTACTAAACAGCTGGAATGGTAACAATAACCTTGCCCAATCACAAAGACACCCCTATACGGGGAGTAGGGAGTAGGGGGCTAGAGAGTAGGGGGCTAGAGAGTAGGGGGCTAGAGAGTAGGGGGCTAGAGAGTAGTGGGCTAGAGAGTAGGGGGCTAGAGAGTAGGGGGCTAGAAACTAGGGGTGTATTTGAGATTAGATGCTCCAGGGTAATGAAGCACACAGGTGGAGTAGATGAGCCCTGATGTCCCGTAGAAAATAACTGACGATCCAGAACAGAACAGCCAGGCCAGGCTAGACGATCCCCACAGCAAAACAGCCAGGCGATCCAGACCTGACTAGACGAGCCAGAGTAGAACAGCCAGGCGATGATCCTGACGATTCAGCCGGAGCAGCCTCGGCAGCCACAGTGGGTGCACTCTATAATCCTCCCCTGTAGAGAGAGAGAGACAGACAGAAAGAGAGAGAGACAGACAGAGACAGAGAGAGACAGACAGAGAGAGAGAAAGACAGACAGAGACAGAGAGAGACAGACAGAGAGAGACAGACAGACAGAGACAGACAGACAGAGACAGACAGAGAGAGACAGCGACAGAGAGAGACAGAGACAGAGAGCGACAGAGACAGAGAGCGACAGAGGAGACAGAGAAAGACAGACAGACAGAGAGAGACAGAGAGAGCGACAGAGAGAGAGAGAGAGAGAGCGACAGAGGAGACAGAGAAAGACAGACAGAGACAGAGAGAGCGAGACAGAGAGAGAGAGAGAGACAGAGAGAGGGGTTAACCCACTAGCAACTGAAATAGGGAGGAACAAACATGAATTTGTCCAATAAGGAACCATCGTTCTCGTTGCAAAATGTTTTGCTACGGTGTGCACTAATGAATACACCTCAGGTGTGTGTGAGATATAAAATTACAGTGTACCAATAAGGTATAGTATAGAGACTACACGTGTAGTAGTAACATAGTGTAGTAGTAATATAGTATAGAAGTATTATAATGTAGTAGTATTAGAGTGTAGTATTATAGTATTATAGTGTAGTAGTAATATAGTATAGTAGAATTATAATGTAGTAGTATTAGAGTGTAGTATTATAGTATTATAGTGTAGTAGTAATATAGTATAGCAGTATTATAATGTAGTAGTATTAGAGTGTTGTATTATAGTATTATAGTGTAGTAGTAATATAGTATAGCAGTATTATAATGTAGTAGTATTAGAGTGTAGTATTACCATAGTATTATAGTGTAGTGGTAATATAGTATAGTAGTATTATAATGTAGTAGTATTAGAGTGTAGTATTATTGTAGTGTAGTAGTATTATAGTGTTGTAGTATTATAGTGCAGTGGTATTATAGTGCAGTAGTATTAGAGTGTAGTAGTATTATAGTGCAGTAGTATTATAGTGTAGTAGTATTATGGTGTAGTAGTATTATGGTGCAGTGGTATTATAGCGTAGTGGTATTATAGCGTAGTGGTATTATAGCGTAGTGGTATTATAGCGTAGTGGTATTATAGCGTAGTGGTATTATAGTGTAGTAGTATTATGGTGCAGTAGTATTATAGTGTAGTAGTACTACAGTGTAGTAGTATTGTGTAGCAGTTTGCTCTTGATGTACAGTGTATTGATATGGTATAGTAGTAGTACTATAGTATTGTGTTGCAGTACTCACTACCTCCAGTTTGCTCTTGGGAACTCTACAGATGTACAGTGTATTGATATGGTATAGTAGTACCATAGTATTGTGTAGTAGTACTAAAGTATTGTGTTGCAGTAGTATTATAGTGTAGTAGTATTGTGTTGCAGTAGTATTATAGTGTAGTAGTACTATAGTATTGTGTTGCAGTACTCACAACCTCCAGTTTGCTCTTGGGAACTCTACAGATGTACAGTGTATCGATATGGTATAGTAGTGTAGTAGTACTATAGTATTGTGTAGTAGTACTATAGTATTGTGTGGTAGTACTATAGTACTCACCACCTCCAGTTTGCTCTTGGGAACTCTACAGATGTAGTGTATTGATATGTATAGTAGTGTAGTAGTATTATAGTATTGTGTAGTAGTGTAGTAGTACTATAGTATTGTGTAGTAGTACTATAGTACTCACCACCTCCAGTTTGCTCTTGGGAACTCTACAGATGTAGTGTATTGATATGGTATAGTAGTGTAGTAGTACTATAGTATTGTGTAGTAGTGTAGTAGTACTATAGTATTGTGTAGTAGTACTATAGTACTCACCACCTCCTGTTTGCTCTTGGGAACTCTACAGATGTAGTGTATTGATATGTATAGTAGTGTAGTAGTATTATAGTATTGTGTAGTAGTGTAGTAGTACTATAGTACTCACCACCTCAGTAGTATTATAGTGTAGTAGTATTATAGTGTAGTAGTATTGTGTAGCAGTTTGCTCTTGGGAACTCTACAGATGTACAGTGTATTGATATGGTATAGTAGTGTAGTAGTACTATAGTATTGTGTAGTAGTACTATAGTATTGTGTAGTAGTACTATAGTATTGTGTAGTAGTACTATAGTATTGTGTAGTTGTACTCACCACCTCCAGTTTGCTCTTGGGAACTCTACAGATGTAGTGTATTGATATGGTATAGTAGTACTATAGTATTGTGTAGTATTGTGTAGTTGTACTCACCACCTCCAGTTTGCTCTTGGGAACTCTACAGATGCAGTTGGTTCCAAAGTTGGTGTCTCGTGTCTGGATGCAGCGAAGGCAGCACAGGTTCTCGTATCCCTGCTTCTTCCACTTAGCGATCAGGTTCTTATCAGCATAACTCTCCTTAATACAGTAGTCATACAGCTCTACACACACACACACAGACACACACAGACAGACACACACACAGAGACACACAGACAGACACACACACAGAGACACACACAGAGACACACACAGAGACACACACAGAGACACACACACACACACAGCATTATACCTAAAAACCCAACCCAAAAAATAAGCCAGTTTAACATTAACCCTGTCCTGGAGGTCACTACAGGAGCCTGTCCTGGAGGTCACTACAGGAGCCTGTCCCGGAGGTCACTGCAGGAGCCTGTCCCGGAGGTCACTGCAGGAGCCTGTCCTGGAGGTCACTGCAGGAGCCTGTCCTGGAGGTCACTGCAGCAGCCTGTCCTGGAGGTCACTACAGGAGCCTGTCCTGGAGGTCACTGCAGGAGCCTGTCCTGGAGGTCACTGCAGGAGCCTGTCCTGGAGGTCACTGCAGGAGCCTGTCCTGGAGGTCACTGCAGCAGCCTGTCCCGGAGGTCACTACAGGAGCCTGTCCCGGAGGTCACTGCAGGAGCCTGTCCCGGAGGTCACTGCAGGAGCCTGTCCCGGAGGTCACTGCAGGAGCCTGTCCCGGAGGTCACTGCAGGAGCCTGTCCCGGAGGTCACTGCAGGAGCCTGTCCCGGAGGTCACTGCAGGAGCTCTGCTGATGGCCTTCCTCTTATATAAGATCTACCTCTGCTGGCGGCCTTCCTCTTATATAACATCTACCTCTGCTGGCGGCCTTCCTCTTATATAACATCTACCTCTGCTGACGGCCTTCCTCTTATATAACATCTACCTCTGCTGACGGCCTTCCTCTTATATAACATCTACCTCTGCTGACGGCCTTCCTCTTATATAACATCTACCTCTGCTGACGGCCTTCCTCTTATATAACATCTACCTCTGCTGACGGCCTTCCTCTTATATAACATCTACCTCTGCTGACGGCCTTCCTCTTATATAACATCTACCTCTGCTGACGGCCTTCCTCTTATATAACATCTACCTCTGCTGACGGCCTTCCTCTTATATAACATCTACCTCTGCTGACGGCCTTCCTCTTATATAACATCTACCTCTGCTGACGGCCTTCCTCTTATATAACAGTAATATCTACCTCTGCTGATGGCCTTCCTCTTGTAGAACAAGTCGAAGATATATCTGCTCCTCTGATGATGCAGTCTGAATATCGGCCACAGGGACTCCACCTTCCGCTTTCCCTCGTGAGGCTCCGTCTCGGCTGGAAGGAGACAATCACAGCTCGTCATCAATACAATACAATACAATACAGGAATTATCCAAGATTCACATTATCCAAGATAACCGTTATCCAAGATTCACGTTATCCAAGATAACCGTTATCCAAGATTCACATTCATACATCACCTTTATATTGTAGCTAGCTAAGTAGCTACTAGCTGGCTGGTTGGTTGCTAAATTAACTACACTGAACAACAATATAAAACGCAACATGTAAAGTCCCCTGTTTCATGACCTGAATTTTTTTTTTTTAATCCCAGAAATGTTCCATTAAATTTTTTTTTAAAACTAATCTCTTTCAAATTGTGCACAACTTTGTTTACCTCCCTGTTAGTGAGCATTTCTCCTTTGCCAAGATAATCCATCCACCTGACAGGTGTGGCATATCAAGAAGCTGATTAAAACAGCATGATCATTACACAGGTGCACCTTGCGCTGGGGATAATAAAAGGCCACTCTAAAATGTGCAGTTCTGTCACACAACAAGTTGGTTTCTCAAGTTGAGGGAGCGTGCAATTGGCATGCTGACTGCAGGAATGTCCACCAGAGATGTTGCCAGAAAATTCAATGTTCCTTTCTCTACCATAAGCCACCTCCGTCATTTTAGAGAATTTGGCAGTGTGTCCAACTAGCTAACTCTTCACGGATGAATCCTGGTTTCAACTGTACCGGGCAGATGGCCGACAGCGTGTATGGCATTTTGGGGGCGAGCAGTTTGCTGATGTCAACGTTGTGAACAGAGTGCCCCATGGTGGTTATGGTATGGGCAGGCATAAGCTACGTACAACGAACTCAATTGCATTTTATTTTTGGCAATTTGAATGCACAGAGATACCCGTGACGAGATCCTGAGGCCCATTGTTACGCCGTTGATTCGCCACCATCACCTGATGTTTCATATCTGTATCCCCTGTCATGTGAAATCCACAGATTAGGGCCTACATAATTTATTTCAGTTTAAGGATTTCATTATATATGAACTCAGTAACATTTTTTTTATTTGTTGCATGTTGCGTTTATATTTTTATTCAGTGTAGTTAACTTAGAAGCTACCTATATAACGTCAACATTTTTGGGTCATGATTTTCGAGGGTATCTGAACAAAACACACAATAGGAAAAAGGAAACAGACAGGAGTAAATAAGTTAACGGCAGACAGCGGTAGGCATCTGGCTGTCACAGCTCGTCATACCATAACACAGGAATGATCCAAGTCAGATTCATACAACAGCTTGGTAAACATAGCTAGCGAAATGAGTACTAGTTGACTGGTTAAATATCCTAAACAAATGTCAACATTGTGTAGACATGATGTTAGCGGAGCCTCGTTTGGTACGGACTTAACTAGCTTAGGTGGCTAACATTATTACCTAGCTAAAATTACCTTCTCTCATTTTTTGGTCTAATTCGTCCAATGTCGGTTCAATCAACTCCCAGCCATCCGGAGGTGGTTTCCTGCTCCTCTTCACTTTCGGCATTGCGTTGAATCAAACGGATTTAGTTAACCAAAAACAACAAAACCTTATTTCCCCCCCGTCCTATTTGTGTATTGAATTCGTAGGCCTGCTCACCGTCGCTTCTTATTGACGTCACACCGTGGAAGGGGTCTTTCAGCTCGATCCTCGCACGATATGTACGTCACTCAATTCTATTTCATTCAATTGGGGCTTTTGCCGCGTTCAAAACAACTGGGAACTCGGAAATCTCCGACTTCAGTGCGGTCAAAACAACTGGGAACTCGGAAATCTCCGACTTCAGTTCGTTCAAAACAACTGGGAACTCGGAAATCTCCGACTTCCGTTCGTTCAAAACAACTGGGAACTCGGGAAACTCCAACTTCAGTGCATTCAAAACAACCGGGAACTCGGAAATCTCCGACTTCAGTGCGTTCAAAACAACTAGGAGCTCGGGGGGGAAAAAAGTGTTCGGATGCTCTTGATCGACTTGTACGACAGCATGTTCCAGTTCCCGCCAATATCCAGCAACCTCTCACAGCCATGGAAGAGGAGTTGGATAAAATTTCCCGGGCCCCAATCAACAGCCTGATCAACTGTATGCAAAGGAGGTGTCATGCAACGTGAAGGCAATTGTGGTCACACCAGATACTGACTGGTTCTGATCCACACCAGATACTGACTGGTTCTGATCCACACCCCTACCTTTCTTTTTAATGTGTGTCTGTGACCGACAGATGCATATCTGTATTCTCAGTCATGTGAAATCCATAGATTAGGGCCGAAGGCATTGATTTCATTATATGAACTTTAACTCAGTAAAATCTTTGAAATTGTTGCATGTTGCGTTTATATTTTTGTTCAGTGTAGTTAAATCGTATATTTGACTGATATAATACCATCAACAGGTTAGACGGGTCCATTTATTTATTTGGTTATTTTTCTGACAGAAGGCTGTATCATAAATAACTACTCATTATTTATCTTTACATTGGGGCGGCAGGGTAGCCTAGTGGTTAGAGTGTTAGACTAGTAACCGGAAGGTTGCGAGTTCAAACCCCCGAGCTGACAAGGTACAAATCTGTCGTTCTGCCCCTGAACAGGCAGTTAACCCACTGTTCCCAGGCCGTCATTGAAAATAAGAATTTGTTCTTAACTGACTTGCCTGGTTAAATAAAGGTAAAATAAAAAAATAAAAACATCACAGTCAATATACCCACAATGCATCAGGAATTTGATGCTCTGGAACCCTGGGTCCCGCCTCTCTTCTGGCCTCCTCTTCCATCCCCTTCTCTTCTCCATCCTAGACATCTGAAAACGGGATGTAAAAGTGGTGTATTCTGTTTTCTCCTGTCCAGTCGTTTCAGTATAGAAGACAGAGAGGACGTAGAGAGGAGGATTTCAGTGTAGAAGACAGAGAGGAGTTAGAGAGGAGGATTTCAGTGTAGAAGACAGACAGAAGTTAGAGAGGAGGATTTCAGTGTAGAAGACAGACAGGAGTTAGAGAGGAGGATTTCAGTGTAGAAGACAGACAGGAGTTAGAGAGGAGGATTTCAGTGTAGAAGACAGAGAGGACGTAGAGAGGAGGATTTCAGTGTAGAAGACAGACAGGAGTTAGAGAGGATTTCAGTGTAGAAGACAGAGAAGGCTTAGAGAGGAGGATTTCAGTGTAGAAGACAGAGAAGGCTTAGAGAGGAGGATTTCAGTGTAGAAGACAGAGAAGGCTTAGAGAGGAGGATTTCAGTGTAGAAGACAGACAGGAGATAGAGAGGAGGATTTCAGTGTAGAAGACAGAGAGGAGGATTTCAGTGTAGAAGACAGAGAGGAGGATTTCAGTGTAGAAGACAGAGGAGAGTTAGAGAGGAGGATTTCAGTGTAGAAGACAGAGAGGAGTTAGAGAGGAGGATTTCAGTGTAGAAGACAGACAGGAGATAGAGAGGAGGATTTCAGTGTAGAAGACAGAGAGGAGGATTTCAGTGTAGAAGACAGAGGAAAGTTAGAGAGGAGGATTTCAGTGTAGAAGACAGAGAGGAGTTAGAGAGGAGGATTTCAGTGTAGAAGACAGAGAGAAGTTGGGGGGGAGGGGGGGGGGGTCCATACCCGAGAGAGTAGGTAGATGCTTTGTCCTTGTGTTTGTATGTAACAATATTGAGCACATGGTGTGACTTGCTGTATCTTACAAAGTTGTGGTCATTTAGGTATAGGGAGGGGTGGTCATCACGAGGTTTAACTGAGATGGAAAAATACTGAACAACGCAATAGCAGGAACTGAGCAACTGTTATAACTAGGGGGTGATACCAGAACAGTAAGGATCTATACATCGACGGAGGGAGGACTCCAAGAAGAGCCAAGAGGCGGGGACCCGCCTGAGCGCCTGCGATAGGCTGGGCAAGTCTAAACCATGTGCCTCTACTGTGATAGGCCAACAGACGGGTTGGGACAATGTCCATCACAGTATAAGAACACTGTTTACATACATCCAGTCAGTTCCCTGTTCTGCCCTGCGTGGTATTACAGTGAGCCCGTATATACGAAAGTCGCATTTGCCATTTATTACTTAGCTAATAAAAAATACATAGTAATCACAATCGGTGAGTCATTGTTATATTTATCCTGATACCAGATTCTACCAGTATGTTGAGTTTTCCTTTTCTCCTGAGTGATGAAGGACTGGCTGGCTTGTGGGTCAAATAGTAAAATAACATTAAAAACCTTATTGTTATTGATATTTTACGTGGCGCCAGCGTGAGATACGGGTTGAAAAACGAACCTCGATACAGGGATGGGATATGCCACTGCACTCCAAATGTTACCTTCATCCTCACTGCTCCACCGAGAAGATTGAAATACCGCTTATTTCCCCCCCCCCTCAGAAAAAAACGTCCCTTTTCGTCCTCATGCTAACTCGCAGTATTCACAGCAGTCATCATGAAATGACATGTTTGTGTTGAACAACAAAAGAGCTGATTGGCTGACGCATTTCAAAATGGCTGCGGTGGCTACCGCATGAGGATAAAAATGGCAGTTTTCCTAGAAAACAAGTAGTGTGAATTTTTTTTTTTTACCTTTATTTAACCTTTATTTAACTAGGCAAGTCAGTTAAAGAACAAATTCTTATTTTCAATGACGGCCTAGGAACAGTGGGTTAACTGCATTTGGAGTATGGTGGCTTATCCCATTGCGTTACCCTTTTCCAGCCCATATCTCACACTAGCTCAATGGGGATCTTAATGTAACCATGGTTGCAGTCTGACCCCAGTGCAGTTCTGTGTAAACAAGCGTAATTATAGGGTCGGCATCTTCTGGCAAGTTCACATCCAGACTCTCTCAGAGATCGATTAGTCGGCCTTTTAACCCCCCTCCAGGTCAAAGGTTAGAGTTCAACCTGGCCGCCTTCTGGAGGCAGGAGAAACAAGATGGCAGATCAACAAGACAAACGGGACTTGTCTTAGTTAATCTAACTTTTCCCACTGTTGATTGCTACATATTAAAACTATATACAATTAGCTAGACAAAGCAATCTAGCTCCCACGCCTTTTTATGGTTGATATATCAGCTACTAAAAGCGAGATTTCACAGATTAGCTGATTGCTAACTGCCGTTAGACAGCTAAGCTAGGCTAGGCTAAACTAGCTTGTTTCTGTCTGGTCGGAGCGGGGTTAGACTGCTAGGCTAGGCTAAACTAGCTTGTTTCTGTCTGGTCGGAGCGGGGTTAGACTGCTAGGCTAGGCTAAGCTAGCTTGTTTCTGTCTGGTCGGAGCGGGGTTAGACTGCTAGGCTAGGCTAAGCTAGCTTGTTTCTGTCTGGTCGGAGCGGGGTTAGACTGCTAAGCTAGCTTGTTTCTGTCTGGTCGGAGCGTAGTGAGACCTGCCATCATGCAGGACCTGTTAGCCACCGTGGACCACATCAAGTTTGATCTAGAGATAGCTGTGGAGCAGCAGCTGGGGGCTCAGCCTCTCCCTTTCCCCGGGATGGACAGTAAGTAGTCGCTACTTACTAACGTTAGCTAGGTACTGTTGTAGTTTTAGCATGGTAGCTAAGCTAACTTGGCTAGCTAGCTAACTTCTTAACTGGTTTTATTGTTAGGTGTTTTTGCAGAGTTTGAGGATTATGTATGGTTTTGTATTGTAACTTCCTGTGTCTGTGCAGAGTCCGGGGCTGCTGTGTGTGAGTTCTTCATGAGAGCTGCCTGTCTCAAAGGTGAGAGTATTATCGGTGATGAGTTCTCTCTATGTGACTACTACAGCCTCCTCTACAAGTGTGTGTGTGTCTGCTGGGGGATGTGTGTATAAATTGATCTGTACATGTATTTAATGAATTGACTAATGTGTGTGTGGATAGGAACTGACCCAGTGTTTGTGGATAGGAACTGACCCAGTGTGTGTGTGGATAGGGACTGACCCAGTGTGTGTGTGGATAGGAACTGACCCAGTGTGTGTGTGGATAGGAACTGACCCAGTGTGTGTGTGGATAGGGACTGACCCAGTGTGTGTGTATAGGAACTGACCCAGTGTTTGTGTGGATAGGAACTGACCCAGTGTGTGTGTGTGTATAGGAACTGACCCAGTGTGTGTGTGTGGATAGGAACTGACCCAGTGTGTGTGTGGATAGGAACTGACCCAGTGTGTGTGTGGATAGGAACTGACCCAGTGTGTGTGTGGATAGGAACTGACCCAGTGTGTGTGTGGATAGGGACTGACCCAGTGTGTGTGTGTGTGTGTGTGGATAGGGACATTGACCCAGTGTGTGTGTGTGGATAAGGACTGACCCAGTGTGTGTGGATAGGAACTGACCCAGTGTGTGTGTGGATAGGAACTGACCCAGTGTGTGTGGATAGGGACTGACCCTGTGTGTGTGTGGATAGGAACTGACCCTGTGTGTGTGTTGCTGCAGGTGGGATGTGTCCGTTCCGTCACATCAGTGGGGAGAAGACGGTGGTGTGTAAACACTGGCTCAGAGGACTCTGTAAGAAGGGAGACCAGTGTGAGTTCCTGCACGAGTACGACATGACCAAGATGCCCGAGTGTTACTTCTACTCCAAGTTCGGTATGTCGCTGGGGGTTTATTTCACCTTTTATTGAACCAGGCAAGTCCGTTAAGAACAAATTCTTATTTTACAATGACGGCCTCCTGCGGGGACGGGGCCTGGGATTAAACATACAAATCAATTATAGGACAAAACAACAGAGACAAGAGAGACAACACTACATAAAGAGACCTCAGACAACAACACACATCACAACAAGAGAGACACCACTACATAAAGAGACCTCAGACAACAACACACATCACAACAAGAGAGACAACACTACATAAAGAGAGACCTAAGACAACAACACACATCACAACAAGAGAGACAACACTACATAAAGAGAGACCTAAGACAACAACACACATCACAACAAGAGAGACAACACTACATAAAGAGAGACCTCAGACAACAACACACATCACAACAAGAGAGACAACACTACATAAAGAGACCTCAGACAACAACACACATCACGACAAGAGAGACAACACTACATAAAGAGACCTCAGACAACAACACACATCACAACAAGAGAGACAACACTACATAAAGAGAGACCTCAGACAACAACACACATCACAACAAGAGAGACAACACTACATAAAGAGAGACCTCAGACAACAACACACATCACAACAAGAGAGACAACACTACATAAAGAGACCTCAGACAACAACACACATCACAACAAGAGAGACAACACTACATAAAGAGACCTCAGACAACAACACACATCACAACAAGAGAGACAACACTACATAAAGAGACCTCGGACAACAACACACATCACAACAAGAGAGACACCACTACATAAAGAGAGACCTAAGACAACAACACACATCACAACAAGAGAGACAACACTACATAAAGAGAGACAACACAACACTACATAGAGACCTCAGACAACAACACACATCACAACAAGAGAGACAACACTACATAAAGAGACCTCAGACAACAACACACATCACAACAAGAGAGACAACACAACACTACATAAAGAGATCTAAGACAACAACACACATCACAACAAGAGAGACAACACTACATAAAGCGAGACCTAAAGACAACAACACACATCACAACAAGAGAGACAACACTACATAAAGAGACCTCAGACAATAACACACATCATGACAACAGAGACAACACAGTGCCCCCCCATCTGTATCGGCTAACTGTCTACTGCAGTGCCCCCCCATCTGTATCGGCTAACTGTCTACTGCAGTGCCCCCCCATCTGTATCTGCTAACTGTCTACTGCAGTGTCCCCCCCATCTGTATCTGCTAACTGTCTACTGCAGTGTCCCCCCCATCTGTATCTGCTAACTGTCTACTGCAGTGTCCCCCCCATCTGTATCGGCTAACTGTCTACTGCAGTGCCCCCCCATCTGTATCGGCTAACTGTCTACTGCAGTGCCCCCCCATCTGTATCTGCTAACTGTCTACTGCAGTGTCCCCCCCATCTGTATCTGCTAACTGTCTACTGCAGTGTCCCCCCCATCTGTATCTGCTAACTGTCTACTGGTGCCCCCCTCCATCTGTATCGGCTAACTGTCTACTGGTGCCCCCCTCCATCTGTATCTGCTAACTGTCTACTGGTGCCCCTCCATCTGTATCTGCTAACTGTCTACTGGTGCCCCTCCATCTGTATCTGCTAACTGTCTACTGGTGCCCCTCCATCTGTATCTGCTAACTGTCTACTGGTGCCCCTCCATCTGCTAACTGTCTACTGGTGCCCCTCCATCTGTATCTGCTAACTGTCTACTGGTGCCCCTCCATCTGTATCTGCTAACTGTCTACTGGTGCCCCTCCATCTGTATCTGCTAACTGTCTACTGCAGTGCCCCCCCATCTGTATCGGCTAACTGTCTACTGGTGCCCCTCCATCTGTATCTGCTAACTGTCTACTGGTGCCCCTCCATCTGTATCTGCTAACTGTCTACTGGTGCCCCTCCATCTGTATCTGCTAACTGTCTACTGGTGCCCCCCTCCATCTGTATCGGCTAACTGTCTACTGGTGCCCCTCCATCTGTATCTGCTAACTGTCTACTGGTGCCCCTCCATCTGTATCGGCTAACTGTGCGTGTCTCTGTGTGTCTAGGAGAGTGCAGTAACAAGGAGTGTCCGTTCCTCCACATCGACCCAGAGTCTAAGATCAAAGACTGTCCCTGGTATGACAGAGGCTTCTGCAAACATGGTACGTCCTCTCTCTCTCTCACTCACACTGCTCCAGCACTAAGAGACTAAACCAACCAATGGTTCACAGCAGCAGGTGTCTCTTCTTCCTCAGAACATCAACTGTCATTTCCTGTTCATTTCCTGATGATTCTACATGTTGAATCTCCCCCCTCTCTCCCCCTCTCTCTCCCCTCTCTCTCCCCTCTCTCTCCCCTCTCTCTCTCTCTCTCTCCCTCCTCCACAGGTCCAGACTGTAGACATCGCCACACCAGAAGAGTAATCTGTATGAACTACTTGGTTGGTTTCTGTCCAGAGGGCCGGTCCTGTAAATTCATGCAGTGAGTTTAGTTTATTCTCTTATTCAACCTG
The DNA here is from genome assembly GCF_045791955.1 of Oncorhynchus clarkii lewisi. NCBI lineage: Eukaryota > Metazoa > Chordata > Actinopteri > Salmoniformes > Salmonidae > Oncorhynchus > Oncorhynchus clarkii. The sequence continues at coordinate 65,968,441 of NC_092159.1, read as the reverse complement.
TTTAATATTCACATTTTATAATCTCTACTGTAGAGGTATTCAACTGTTACCCTGCCTGGTCTGGGATACTGCAGAGGTATTCAACTGTTACCCTGCCTGGTCTGGGATACTGTAGAGGTATTCAACTGTTACCCTGCCTGGTCTGGGATACTGTAGAGGTATTCAACTGTTACCCTGCCTGGTCTGGGATACTGTAGAGGTATTCAACTGTTACCCTGCCTGGTCTGGGATACTGTAGAGGTATTCAACTGTTACCCTGCCTGGTCTGGGATACTGCAGAGGTATTCAACTGTTACCCTGCCTGGTCTGGGATACTGCAGAGGTATTCAACTGTTACCCTGCCTGGTCTGGGATACTGCAGAGGTATTCAACTGTTACCCTGCCTGGTCTGGGATACTGTAGAGGTATTCAACTGTTACCCTGCCTGGTCTGGGATACTGTAGAGGTATTCAACTGTTACCCTGCCTGGTCTGGGATACTGGCATACTGTAGAGGTATTCAACTGTTACCCTGCCTGGTCTGGGATACTGTAGAGGTATTCAACTGTTACCCTGCCTGGTCTGGGATACTGGCATACTGTAGAGGTATTCAACTGTTACCCTGCCTGGTCTGGGATACTGCAGAGGTATTCAACTGTTACCCTGCCTGGTCTGGGATACTGTAGAGGTATTCAACTGTTACCCTGCCTGGTCTGGGATACTGTAGAGGTATTCAACTGTTACCCTGCCTGGTCTGGGATACTGTAGAGGTATTCAACTGTTACCCTGCCTGGTCTGGGATACTGTAGAGGTATTCAACTGTTACCCTGCCTGGTCTGGGATACTGCAGAGGTATTCAACTGTTACCCTGCCTGGTCTGGGATACTGTAGAGGTATTCAACTGTTACCCTGTCTGGTCTGGGATACTGCAGAGGTATTCAACTGTTACCCTGCCTGGTCTGGGATACTGCAGAGGTATTCAACTGTTACCCTGCCTGGTCTGGGCTACTGTAGAGGTATTCAACTGTTACCCTGCCTGGTCTGGGCTACTGTAGAGGTATTCAACTGTTACCCTGCCTGGTCTGGGATACTGTAGAGGTATTCAGCTGTTACCCTGCCTGGTCTGGGATACTGCAGAGGTATTCAACTGTTACCCTGCCTGGTCTGGGATACTGTAGAGGTATTCAACTGTTACCCTGCCTGGTCTGGGATACTGTAGAGGTATTCAACTGTTACCCTGCCTGGTCTGGGATACTGTAGAGGTATTCAACTGTTACCCTGCCTGGTCTGGGATACTGCAGAGGTATTCAACTGTTACCCTGCCTGGTCTGGGATACTGTAGAGGTATTCAACTGTTACCCTGTCTGGTCTGGGATACTGCAGAGGTATTCAACTGTTACCCTGCCTGGTCTGGGCTACTGTAGAGGTATTCAACTGTTACCCTGCCTGGTCTGGTATACTGTAGAGGTATTCAACTGTTACCCTGCCTGGTCTGGGATACTGTAGAGGTATTCAACTGTTACCCTGCCTGGTCTGGTATACTGTAGAGGTATTCAACTGTTACCCTGCCTGGTCTGGGATACTGCAGAGTTATTCAACTGTTACCCTGCCTGGTCTGGGATACTGTAGAGGTATTCAACTGTTACCCTGCCTGGTCTGGGATACTGTAGAGGTATTCAACTGTTACCCTGCCTGGTCTGGGATACTGCAGAGGTATTCAACTCTTACCCTGCCTGGTCTGGGATACTGTAGAGGTATTCAACTGTTACCCTGCCTGGTCTGGTATACTGTAGAGGTATTCAACTGTTACCCTGCCTGGTCTGGGATACTGTAGAGGTATTCAACTGTTACCCTGCCTGGTCTGGGATACTGTAGAGGTATTCAACTGTTACCCTGCCTGGTCTGGGATACTGCAGAGGTATTCAACTGTTACCCTGCCTGGTCTGGGATACTGTAGAGGTATTCAACTGTTACCCTGTCTGGTCTGGGATACTGCAGAGGTATTCAACTGTTACCCTGCCTGGTCTGGGCTACTGTAGAGGTATTCAACTGTTACCCTGCCTGGTCTGGTATACTGTAGAGGTATTCAACTGTTACCCTGCCTGGTCTGGGATACTGTAGAGGTATTCAACTGTTACCCTGCCTGGTCTGGTATACTGTAGAGGTATTCAACTGTTACCCTGCCTGGTCTGGGATACTGCAGAGGTATTCAACTGTTACCCTGCCTGGTCTGGGATACTGTAGAGGTATTCAACTGTTACCCTGCCTGGTCTGGGATACTGTAGAGGTATTCAACTGTTACCCTGCCTGGTCTGGGATACTGCAGAGGTATTCAACTCTTACCCTGCCTGGTCTGGGATACTGTAGAGGTATTCAACTGTTACCCTGCCTGGTCTGGTATACTGTAGAGGTATTCAACTGTTACCCTGCCTGGTCTGGGATACTGTAGAGGTATTCAACTGTTACCCTGCCTGGTCTGGGATACTGCAGAGGTATTCAACTGTTACCCTGCCTGGTCTGGGATACTGCAGAGGTATTCAACTGTTACCCTGCCTGGTCTGGGATACTGTAGAGGTATTCAACTGTTACCCTGCCTGGTCTGGGATACTGGGATACTGTAGAGGTATTCAACTGTTACCCTGCCTGGTCTGGGATACTGTAGAGGTATTCAACTGTTACCCTGCCTGGTCTGGGATACTGCAGAGGTATTCAACTGTTACCCTGCCTGGTCTGGGATACTGTAGAGGTATTCAACTGTTACCCTGCCTGGTCTGGGATACTGGGATACTGTAGAGGTATTCAACTGTTACCCTGCCTGGTCTGGGATACTGTAGAGGTATTCAACTGTTACCCTGCCTGGTCTGGGATACTGCAGAGGTATTCAACTGTTACCCTGCCTGGTCTGGGATACTGTAGAGGTATTCAACTGTTACCCTGCCTGGTCTGGGATACTGGGATACTGTAGAGGTATTCAACTGTTACCCTGCCTGGTCTGGGATACTGTAGAGGTATTCAACTGTTACCCTGCCTGGTCTGGGATACTGCAGAGGTATTCAACTGTTACCCTGCCTGGTCTGGGATACTGGGATACTGTAGAGGTATTCAACTGTTACCCTGCGTGGTCTGGGATACTGTAGAGGTATTCAACTGTTACCCTGCCTGGTCTGGGATACTGCAGAGGTATTCAGCTGTTACCCTGCCTGGTCTGGGATACTGCAGAGGTATTCAACTGTTACCCTGCCTGGTCTGGGATACTGTAGAGGTATTCAACTGTTACCCTGCCTGGTCTGGGATACTGCAGAGGTATTCAACTGTTACCCTGCCTGGTCTGGGATACTGCAGAGGTATTCAACTGTTACCCTGCCTGGTCTGGGATACTGCAGAGGTATTCAACTGTTACCCTGCCTGGTCTGGGATACTGGGATACTGCAGCGGTATTCAACTGTTACCCTGCCTGGTCTGGGATACTGGGATACTGTAGAGGTATTCAGCTGTTACCCTGCCTGGTCTGGGATACTGCAGAGGTATTCAACTGTTACCCTGCCTGGTCTGGGATACTGGGATACTGTAGAGGTATTCAACTGTTACCCTGCCTGGTCTGGGATACTGCAGAGGTATTCAGCTGTTACCCTGCCTGGTCTGGGATACTGCAGAGGTATTCAACTGTTACCCTGCCTGGTCTGGGATACTGTAGAGGTATTCAACTGTTACCCTGCCTGGTCTGGGATACTGTAGAGGTATTCAACTGTTACCCTGCCTGGTCTGGGATACTGTAGAGGTATTCAACTGTTACCCTGCCTGGTCTGGGATACTGCAGAGGTATTCAACTGTTACCCTGCCTGGTCTGGGATACTGTAGAGGTATTCAACTGTTACCCTGCCTGGTCTGGGATACTGTAGAAGTATTCAACTGTTACCCTGCCTGGTCTGGGATACTGCAGAGGTATTCAACTGTTACCCTGCCTGGTCTGGGATACTGGCATACTGTAGAGGTATTCAACTGTTACCCTGCCTGGTCTGGGATACTGTAGAGGTATTCAACTGTTACCCTGCCTGGTCTGGGATACTGCAGAGGTATTCAACTGTTACCCTGCCTGGTCTGGGATACTGTAGAGGTATTCAACTGTTACCCTGCCTGGTCTGGGATACTGTAGAGGTATTCAACTGTTACCCTGCCTGGTCTGGGATACTGTAGAGGTATTCAACTGTTACCCTGCCTGGTCTGGGATACTGGGATACTGCAGAGGTATTCAACTGTTACCCTGCCTGGTCTGGGATACTGGGATACTGTAGAGGTATTCAACTGTTACCCTGCCTGGTCTGGGATACTGTAGAGGTATTCAGCTGTTACCCTGCCTGGTCTGGGATACTGTAGAGGTATTCAACTGTTACCCTGCCTGGTCTGGGATACTGTAGAGGTATTCAACTGTTACCCTGCCTGGTCTGGGATACTGTGGAGGTATTCAACTGTTACCCTGCCTGGTCTGGGATACTGTAGAGGTATTCAACTGTTACCCTGCCTGGTCTGGGATACTGTAGAGGTATTCAACTGTTACCCTGCCTGGTCTGGGATACTGTGGAGGTATTCAACTGTTACCCTGCCTGGTCTGGGATACTGTAGAGGTATTCAACTGTTACCCTGCCTGGTCTGGGATACTGTAGAGGTATTCAACTGGAGGAGGAGGTAATACTACAGTAACCATAATCCTCTCTGATTCAGTCAGGTGGTGCACTGTAAAAGTCATAGCATTTAGGACGCAGGCCGTGAGATGAAATGAGTCCAGAATAATGAGTGTGTTTTCTGCAGCCCGCGGTTTGAGCTGCCGATGGGAGCCACAGAACAGCCTCCTCTACCAGCACAGATACTGGGTCACCAGAAGGTAGGACACACACAGTCGCTCTCTCTCCCCGTCTCCCTCTCTCTCCCTCTCGCCCGTCTCTCTCTCTTTCGCCCCGTCTCTCTCTCTGTCTCTCTCTCTCTCTGTCGCTCTCTGTGTCTCTCTCTCTCTGTCTCTCTCTCTCTCCCTCTCTCTCTGTGTCTCTCTCTCTCTCTGTCTCTCTCTCTGTCTCTCTCTCTGTCTCTCTCTCTCTATGTCTCTCTCTCTCTATGTCTCTCTCTATGTCTCTCTCTCTGTCTCTCCCTCTCTCTCTCTCTCTCTCTCTCTGTCTCTCTCTCTCTCTCTCTGTCTCTCTCTCTCTATGTCTCTCTCCCTGTCTTTCTCTCTCTCTCTCACACACACACACTGCACTTCATATTCAACTTAATTTATATTTCTTTCCTCTCTACCTGTCCTCGTCCAAGCCGTTGCCTTCGCTTGGCCGGTCGTCCCTGTCACTCATCCAGCTGACCAATCCTGGGGGAGGTGCAGGTCCTCACCAGCATCAACACCATCAACGCCAGCCGTACTCCTCTGGTCCCAGCATGCATCAGCACCACAACAACATGGGAGGAGGGAACAGGGGTCCACGCCCACTAGACCAGGTCACCTGCTACAAGGTAAACAGAGACCACACACACACACACACACACACAGAGCCCCCAACCTGTTTTAATATCAATAGACCTGTGTTTGTGTCAGGCTGGGATTTAATCTATTTGTTGGTCCACAATGCAATGTTCCCACATTCACAGTAAAAGCTGTAGATTTCATTCTGAAATTGCCTTTTAAAAGCCTCATTGTGGACAACCGGACTCCATCTCTGTGAGTAACACTTGTCTCTCTCTCTCTGTGTCTCTCTGTCTCTGTCTCTCTCTGTCTTCTCTCTCTGTCTTCTCTCTCTGTCTCTGTCTCTCTCTCTCTCTCTCTGTGTCTCTCTCTCTCTCTCTCTGTGTCTCTCTCTCTCTCTCTCTGTCTCTCTCTCTGTCTCTCTCTGTGTCTCTCTCTCTCTCTCTCTCTCTCTCTGTGTCTCTCTCTGTGTCTCTCTCTCTCTCTGTGTCTCTCTCTCTGTGTGTCTCTCTCTCTCTGTGTGTCTCTCTCTCTCTCTGTGTCTCTCTCTCTCTGTGTGTCTCTCTCTCTCTGTGTCTCTCTCTGTGTCTCTCTCTCTCTCTGTGTCTCTCTCTCTCTCTGTCTCTCTCTCTCTGTGTCTGTAGTGTGGTGAGAAGGGCCACTATGCCAATAAATGCACCAAAGGACACCTGGCCTTCCTCAGTGGACAGTAACTCTCTCACAACCCCGTGGATGGACTCAGTTCAGCTGGAAGACAGCGGAGAGCAGAGCACAACGTCTGTAGATTGAGATGCTATTTTGAAAACTTCCAAGTCCTTCGCTGAGTCGTCAGGAACCCTGGACCTCTGGACCGACAGACATGTTTCTAGATCGGACCGACAGACCTGTTTCTAGATCGGACCGACAGACCTGTTTCTAGAACGGACAGACAGACCTGTTTCTAGATCGGACCGACAGACCTGTTTCTAGATCGGACCGACAGACCTGTTTCTAGATCGGACCGACAGACCTGTTTCTAGATCGGACCGACAGACCTGTTTCTAGAACGGACAGACAGACCTGTTTCTAGATCGGACCGACAGACCTGTTTCTAGAACGGACAGACAGACCTGTTTCTAGAACGGACAGACAGACCTGTTTCTAGAACGGACAGACAGACCTGTTTCTAGAACGGACCGACAGACCTGTTTCTAGAACGGACCGACAGACCTGTTTCTAGAACGGACAGACAGACCTGTTTCTAGATCGGACCGACAGACCTGTTTCTAGAACGGACAGACAGACCTGTTTCTAGAACGGACAGACAGACCTGTTTCTAGAACGGACCGACAGACCTGTTTCTAGAACGGACAGACAGACCTGTTTCTAGATCGGACAGACAGACATGTTTCTAGAACGGACAGACAGACATGTTTCTAGAACGGACAGACAGACCTGTTTCTAGATCGGACAGACAGACATGTTTCTAGAACGGACAGACAGACCTGTTTCTAGAACGGACCGACAGACCTGTTTCTAGAACGGACAGACAGACCTGTTTCTAGAACGGACAGACAGACCTGTTTCTAGATCGGACAGACAGACCTGTTTCTAGAACGGACAGACAGACCTGTTTCTAGAACGGACAGACAGACCTGTTTCTAGAACGGACAGACAGACCTGTTTCTAGAACGGACAGACAGACCTGTTTCTAGAACGGACAGACAGACCTGTTTCTAGAACGGACAGACAGACCTGTTTCTAGATTGGACAGACAGACCTGTTTCTAGAACGGACAGACAGACCTGTTTCTAGAACGGACAGACAGACCTGTTTCTAGATTGGACAGTGCTTCTGACGCTTTGATCAAATCCTTCTGTTGGATTAACCTTTAACCCCGAGACACTTTTGGGACCCAAGCTGTGATTGGTACTTCTATCCATACAATTCTGTCAGATTGCTTCAGGGAGGGTAGAGGAAGTGTGTAACCGAGCCAACCGTGGTTTATCTGAAGCCTTGATTTGGGTCATTCATGGACTCAAACGTTGTTGAACGATTCGACCCAGGTTTCGATCAACATATTGGAACGATATCCGATCTCCAGACCTTCTTCTTGTATGTGAGTGAAGAGAGTATACATTCTAACCCAGGGTCTGACCTGTTGTTCATCCTGAATACTCCATTTTACTGGCTTCAGACTCAACCTTCAATGAATTGAAATAGAACTCTTGAGCTGTGATGATGCTGTGTTGGATCCTTTCACAGCTTTTTCCCCCCGGAGGAGGAGGAGGAGGAGGTGGTGGTGGTGGTGAGGAGATCTGGTCTAACCGATCTGTGTTGCCTTTTGTAGATTACACACAATTTCAGTATGTTCTAGTTTTGTAAAAATACAATAAACCTGTTCAGGTCAGTCTCTTGTTCCTCCTGGTCTAGTCTGTAAAATACAATAAACCTGTTCCTCCTGGTCTAGTCTGTAAAATACAATAAACCTGTTCCTCCTGGTCTGTAAAATACAATAAACCTGTTCCTCCTGGTCTAGTCTGTAAAATACAATAAACCTGTTCCTCCTGGTCTAGTCTGTAAAATACAATAAACCTGTTCCTCCTGGTCTAGTCTGTAAAATACAATAAACCTGTTCCTCCTGGTCTGTAAAATACAATAAACCTGTTCAAGTCAGTCTCTTGTTCCTCCTGGTCTAGTCTGTAAAATACAATAAACCTGTTCAGGTCAGTCTCTTGTTCCTCCTGGTCTAGTCTGTAAAATACAATAAACCTGTTCCTCCTGGTCTGTAAAATACAATAAACCTGTTCATCCTGGTCTGTTAAATACAATAAACCTGTTCCTCCTGGTCTAGTCTGTAAAATACAATAAACCTGTTCCTCCTGGTCTGTAAAATACAATAAACCTGTTCAGGTCAGTCTCTTGTTCCTCCTGGTCTAGTCTGTAAAATACAATAAACCTGTTCTCGTCAGTCTCTTGTTCCTCCTGGTCTAGTCTGTAAAATACAATAAACCTGTTCCTCCTGGTCTGTAAAATACAATAAGCCTGTTCCTCCTGGTCTGTAAAATACAATACACCTGTTCCTCCTGGTCTGTTAAATACAATAAACCTGTTCCTCCTGGTCTGTAAAATACAATAAACCTGTTATCGTCAGTCTCTTGTTCCTCCTGGTCTAGTCTGTAAAATACAATAAACCTGTTCCTCCTGGTCTGTAAAATACAATAAACCTGTTCATCCTGGTCTGTTAAATACAATAAACCTGTTCCTCCTGGTCTAGTCTGTAAAATACAATAAACCTGTTCCTCCTGGTCTAGTCTGTAAAATACAATAAACCTGTTCAGGTCAGTCTCTTGTTCCTCCTGGTCTAGTCTGTAAAATACAATAAACCTGTTCCTCCTGGTCTAGTTCTGTAAAATACAATAAACCTGTTCAGGTCAGTCTCTTGTTCCTCCTGGTCTGGTCTGTAAAATACAATAAACCTGTTCCTCCTGGTCTAGTCTGTTAAATACAATAAACCTGTTCCTCCTGGTCTGTAAAATACAATAAACCTGTTCCTCCTGGTCTAGTGTGTTAAATACAATAAACCTGTTCCTCCTGGTCTAGTCTGTTAAATACAATAAACATGTTCCTCCTGGTCTGTAAAATACAATAAACCTGTTCCTCCTGGTCTAGTCTGTTAAATACAATAAACCTGTTCCTCCTGGTCTGTAAAATACAATAAACCTGTTCCTCCTGGTCTAGTCTGTTAAATACAATAAACCTGTTCCTCCTGGTCTGTAAAATACAATAAACCTGTTCCTCCTGGTCTGTAAAATACAATAAACCTGTTCCTCCTAGTCTGTAAAATACAATAAACCTGTTCCTCCTGGTCTGTAAAATACAATAAACCTGTTTTGGTTATTTAAAAAATAATAATTGTACATAATGTTGCGGCTATTGTCACTTATGACCCCAAATACCTTCTGGACATCAGAACAGCGATCACTCACCACGAACTGGACAAATATGTTTTCCTTTAATGAGTCTGATGCGAAGAATACACTGCTTCCCAGAGGCCAGGCCCAAATCCCCATTATTCACATGAAGAAACTATCCTCCTGATTACAAGCTAAAACTGAAGCAGGAAGTGACTCGCTCAAAACGGAAGTGGTCAGATGACGCGGATGCTACACTACAGGACTGTTTTGCAGCACAGACTGGAATCTGTTCTGGGATTCATCCAATGGCATTGAGGAGTACACCACCTCAGTCATCGGCTTCATCAGTAAGTGTATCGACGTCATCGTCCCCACAGATTCCGGTCGGGCTGTATCACCGCCTGGTACGGCAACTGCACCGCCTGCAACCGCAGGGCTCTCCTGAGGGTAGTTAGGTCTGCACAACGCATCACCGGGGGCAAACTACCTGCCCTCCAGGACACCTACACCACCCGATGTCACAGGAAGGCCATAAAGATCATCAAGGACATCAACCACCCGAGCCACTGCCTGTTCACCCCGCTATCATCCAGAAGGCGAGGTCAGTACAGGTGCATCAAAGCTGGAACCGAGAGACTGAAGAACAGCTTCTATCCCAAGTCCATCAAGTTATACCATTACCTTAGATGTTAGATATTACTGCCCTGTTGGAGCACCAACATCAATTATCTTAGATATTACTGCCCTGTTGGAGCACCAACATCAATTATCTTAGATATTACTGCCCTGTTGGAGCACCAACATCAATTATCTTAGATATTACTGCCCTGTTGGAGCACCAACATCAATTATCTTAGATATTAGTGCCCTGTTGGAGCACCAACATCAATTATCTTAGATGTTATTGTTAGATATTACTGCCCTGTTGGAGCACCAACATCAATTATCTTAGATATTACTGCCCTGTTGGAGCACCAACATCAATTCTCTTAGATGGATATTACTGCCCTGTTGGAGCACCAACATCAATTCTCTTAGATGGATATTAATGCACTGTTGGAGCACCAACATCAATTATCTTAGATGTTGTTAGATATTAATGCACTATTGGAACATACATGACAATTTTATTCCACTTTAATGTTTCCCCATTTAACTAAAAAAATAAAAATAGATGTTTTGTCCAGTCCTTTTAACTAGCGAATAAAAACTCAACATCCAACACTGTAATAAAAAAAACACAGCAGATCAAATTAAATATTAGAAGTAGTTTTATTTATTCTTGGTCACAACGGTGGTATTATACAGACAGCTGGAGCTAGGGGGTCAGAGGTCAGGCTTTTGCCCTGCTGGGTCAGGAGAGGAGGGGCTTTAGTGGTACTTCCTCCAGCGGTCGTGCTCTGAGAAGAGAAGAAGAAGAGGGGGGAGAGAGAGAGAGAGAGACGCAGGTTAAGTCAGATCAGATTGTCCTTCACAGTGCTTTGAGGTGAATGATATTGTATGTGGTGGGTACTCTGAGGTCATCGTACTCCCAGAGTCTGTACTCACTGAGGTGGTCGTACTCCCACATGTAACTGAGGGCCACGTATCCAACCAGCAGCATGGCCACGCCTCCAATACCTCCCTTCTTCACGTTGATGTACTTGTTGTAATATCTATCATGGCCTGGGGGAGGGGGGAGAGACAACACGTTACTGTGTGTGTTGGGGGGGGGGGTACTTGTAATATCTGTCATGGCCTGGGGGGAGACATGTTAGGTACTGTGTGTGTTGGAGGAGGAGGGGGGTACTGGTTGTTATCTCTGTCATGGCCTGGGGGAGACATGTTAGGTACTGTGTGTGTTGGAGGAGGAGGGGGGTACCATTGCGGATGCTGGCGAGGACTCCGTTAGGAGTGAAGTCCCTCTTGCCCAACCAGGAGCCCAACTCTCCCAGCTTCACATCCATCAGACGCTTCTCACCCAAGGGAACTAAGGACACAGGTACACAAACACACACAATAAATACACACATGCCGTCCCTCTCACACAATAAATACACCCCCCCCCCCCTCCCTCTCACACAATAAATACACCCCCCCCCCCTCCCTCTCACACAATAAATACACCCCCCCCCCCCTCCCTCTCACACAATAAATACACCCCCCCCCTCCCACACAATAAATACACCCCCCCCCTCTCACACAATAAATACACCCCCCCTCTCACACAATAAATACACCCCCCCCCCCCCTCCCTCTCACACAATAAATACACCCCCCCCCCCCCCCCCTCTCACACAATAAATACACCCCCCCCCCTCCCTCTCACACAATAAATACACCCCCCCCCCTCCCTCTCACACAATAAATACACCCCCTCCCTCTCACACAATAAATACACCCCCCCCTCTCACACAATAAATACACCCCCCCCTTCTCACACAATAAATACACCCCCCCCTCTCACACAATAAATACACCCCCCCCCTCTCACACAATAAATACATCCCCCCCTCTCACACAATAAATACACCCCCCAACCCCCCCCTCTCACACAATAAATACACCCCCCCCCCTCCCTCTCACACAATAAATACACCCCCCAACCCCCCCCCCTCACACAATAAATACACCCCCCAACCCCCCCCTCTCACACAATAAATACATCCCCCCCCTCTCACACAATAAATACACCCCCTCCCTCTCACACAATAAATACATCCCCCCCTCTCACACAATAAATACACCCCCCCCTCTCACACAATAAATACACACCTGCCGTCCCTCACAAAACAGACACCACCGAAGATAGCATTCATTGTTACAGGTTACATGGTCACCGTGTTTTGTTAGTATTTCACTAAAGAGTCCTGAGCCAGTGGTGTAAAACACTCATAAACCACTTAGTAAGTTAAGACAGCGGTCTAGAGAACACAAAGCTGACTAAAAGTTAAACAGTTAGCTACATCAAAGTCACAGGAGTTGTGATTGAACCTGGATCCGCTGAGACAAGGCTGTTGTCATAACCGGTTATCGGTCATTATCCGGTAAAAGGTACAACACGTCAACGCATCACCGACTGGCTGCAGAGGCTATTAGTCCTGTAGACTAACTAGCTTAACTAACCAACCTGGTTAAATACCGAACCACATAGGAAACACTGTAAAAATGGGTTTAAAATGTACAACCCTTTAGAGAAACTGTCAGGGATTTTAGTGTAACGACCCTGGATTTATAAGCGCAGAAATTGACTGCCGTTCGAGCGTGCTTTTGCGGCACAGTCGATAGCCGGACCTCGGGCTCGAAGGTCGAGGGTTCGAGACCTGGTCCCTGCTCTTTCATTACAATAATATATATGTTTATCTTCTTCTCCCCTATGCATTATACCCAAGCTGTTATTTAAAAGTTGTATATCTGTCCATTTAAAAACGACCATGACAGCAAAGTCCTTGACTTGACTCTAATCATGGATTTACAGCGGCCTTCAAACACACACAACATATGAACATCAACTAACTCCACACATCTCGCTTCCTTTATGTAATAAAATACAATGTTTCGCATGTAAAAAGCTGAAGTGAAGAATATGTCAGTTTAATAATAATAAATAAATAAAACCCCTGTTAACAGACTCATTTAAAAACCAGACGTACCTATTCTGTCCGCCATCTTGCTCGCTGGAGAGGGTGAAGACCGCAGTGGATGACGGGACTAAAATGGAAGCAGAGGATTGTGGGAGGACCGTGTTTTTTTTAGTCGAGAAGGGATACAGATTTGGTCAAAATTCACGTTTCGTAGTAAGTTTAGGAGAACGTACGTAGCAGGTTATGATAATTAGGTTAAGGTTAGGAAAATGGTTCGGGTTAGCTAAAATGCTACAAAATAATAATATACTTGAATGTCAATTTGACAAAAGCTGTATCCCATCTAGACATGACGAGGAAAGTGGCAAGGCAAAATATTTTATAAATATTGTTAGGGCTGTATGATAACAACTAAATTATTTGTAAAAAAAAAAAAAAAAAAAACATTTAGACTCATAATATATTTTACAACACAACTAATAACAGAAAGAGACATTTCTTCATAAACGCACCAGCTAATTCGCAGGTCTGCAGAGCCGCTTCTATCCACTAGAGGGCAGCAGATAACACATAACAGAATGCATTTCGACAGTTCGTTTCAGAATGATGGTTTTAGTCAGGTGTCTGTCTATTCAAGCTGACATTTATCTCATTACCTAACGTAACAGAGTTATGTTAGCGCTTACTTGCACCATTGAGAGCATCCTGTCAGGCTGTATCACCGCCTAGTACGGCAACTGCACCGCCCACAACCGCAGGGCTCTCCAGAGGGTAGTGAGGTCTGCACAACGCATCACCAGGCAACACTGCCTGCCCTCCAGGACACCTACACCACCCGATGTCACAGAAAGGCCATAAAGATCATCAAGGACATCCACAACCCGAGCCACAGCCTGATCAACCCCGCTATCATTCAGAAGGTGAGGTCAGTGCAGGTGCATCAAAGCTGGGACCCGAGAGACTGAAAAAACAGCTTCTATCTCAAGGCCATCAGACTGTTAAACAGCCATCACTGCCCTGAACTCAGTCACTGTAGCGACCAGGTTTCTCTAGTATGTACACAGACATGGAACACTGGTCACTTTCATGATGGAACACTGGTCCCTTTCATGATGGAACACTGGTCACTTTCATGATGGAACACTGGTCACTTTCATGATGGAACACTGGTCACTTTCATGATGGAACACTGGTCCCTTTCATGATGGAACACTGGTCACTTTCATGATGGAACACTGGTCACTTTCATGATGGAACACTGGTCACTTTCATGATGGAACACTGGTCCCTTTCATGATGGAACACTGGTCCCTTTCATGATGGAACACTGGTCACTTTCATGATGGAACACTGGTCACTTTCATGATGGAACACTGGTCACTTTCATGATGGAACACTGGTCCCTTTCATGATGGAACACTGGTCCCTTTCATGATGGAACACTGGTCACTTTCATGATGGAACACTGGTCACTTTCATGATGGAACACTGGTCACTTTCATGATGGAACACTGGTCACTTTCATGATGGAACACTGGTCACTTTCATGATGGAACACTGGTCCCTTTCATGATGGAACACTGGTCACTTTCATGATGGAACACTGGTCACTTTCATGATGGAACACTGGCAGAGTTCCTCTGTCCAGTAGCTGTGCTCTTTTGCCCATCTTAATCTTGTTATTTTATTGGCCAGTCTGAGATATGGCTTTTTCTTTGCAACTCTGCCTAGAAGTCCAGCATCCCGGAGTCTTACCTCGTCACCGTTGACGTTGAGACTGATGTTTTGAAGGGTACTATTTAATGAAGCTGCCAGTTGAGGACTTGTGAGGCGTCTGTTTCTCAAACTAGATACTCTAATGTACATGTCCTCCTGCTCATTGTGCACCGGGGCCTCCCACTCCTCTTCTATTCTGGTTAGAGCCAGTTTGATCTGTTCTGTTGCACAGTTCCCTGTGCAACTGGGTACTGGACTTCCTGACGGGCCGCCCCCAGGTGGTGAGGGTAGGCAACAACATCTCCTCCCCGCTGATCCTCAACACTGGGGCCCCACAAGGTTGCGTTCTGAGCCCTCTCCTGTACTCCCTGTTCACCCACGACTGCGTGGCCACGCACGCCTCCAACTCAATCATCAAGTTTGCGGACGACACAACAGTGGTAGGCTTGATTACCAACAACGATGAGACGGCCTACAGGGAGGAGGTGAGGGCCCTCGGAGTGTGGTGTCAGGAAAACAACCTCACACTCAACGTCAACAAAACTAAGGAGATGATTGTGGACTTCAGGAAACAGCAGAGGGAACACCCCCCTATCCACATCGATGGAACAGTAGTGGAGAGGGTAGCAAGTTTTAAGTTCCTCGGCATACACATCACAGACAAACTGAATTGGTCCACTCACACAGACAGCATCGTGAAGAAGGCGCAGCAGCGCCTCTTCAACCTCAGGAGGCTGAAGAAATTTGGCTTGTCACCAAAAGCACTCACAAACTTCTACAGATGCACAATCGAGAGCATCCTGGCGGGCTGTATCACCGCCTGGTATGGCAACTGCACCGCCCTCAACCGTAAGGCTCTCCAGAGGGTAGTGAGGTCTGCACAACGCATCACCGGGGGCAAACTACCTGCCCTCCAGGACACCTACACCACCCGATGTCACAGGAAGGCCATAAAGATCATCAAGGACATCAACCACCCGAGCCACTGCCTGTTCACCCCGCTATCATCCAGAAGGCGAGGTCAGTACAGGTGCATCAAAGCTGGGACCGAGAGACTGAAAAACAGCTTCTATCTCAAGGCCATCAGACTGTTAAACAGCCACCACTAACATTGAGTGGCTGCTGCCAACACACTGACACTGACTCAACTCCAGCCACTTTAATAATGGGAATTGATGGGAAATGATGTAAATATATCACTAGCCACTTTAAACAATGCTACCTTATATAAATGTTACTTACCCTACATTATTCATCTCATACGCATACGTATATACTGTACTCTATATCATCGACGGTATCCTTATGTAATACATGTATCACTAGCCACTTTATACTATACTATGCCACTTTGTTTACATACTCATCTCATTTGTACATACTGTACCCGATACCATCTACTGTATCTTGCCTATGCTGCTCTGTACCATCACTCATTCATATATCCTTATGTACATATTCTTTATCCCCTTACACTGTGTACAAGACAGTAGTTTGGAATTGTTAGTTAGATTACTTGTTATTACTGCATTGTCGGAACTAGAAGCACAAGCATTTCGCTACACTCGCATTAACATCTGCTAACCATGTGTATGTGACAAATAAAATTTGATTTGATTTGATTTGTGAAGGGAGTAGTACACAGCATTGTACGAGATCTTCAGTTTCTTGGCAATTTCTCACATGGAATAGCCTTAATTTCTCAGAACAAGAATAGACTGACGAGTTTCAGAAGAACGTTTTGTTTCTCAGGGTGTATAATGGGAATTACATCAGGTTTGTTTCTCAGGGTGTATAATGGGAATAACATCAGGTTTGTTTCTCAGGGTGTATAATGGGAATAACACCTGGTTTGTTTCTCAGGGTGTACAATGGGAATTACATCAGGTTTGTTTCTCAGGGTGTATAATGGGAATAACGCCTGGTTTGTTTCTCAGGGTGTATAATGAGAATAACATCAGGTTTGTTTCTCAGGGTGTATAATGGGAACAACATCAGGTTTGTTTCTCAGGGTGTATAATGGGAATAACATCAGGTTTGTTTCTCAGGGTGTATAAAGGGAATAACATCTGGTTTGTTTCTCAGGGTGTATAATGGGAATTACATCAGGTTTGTTTCTCAGGGTGTATAATGGGAATTACATCAGGTTTGTTTCTCAGGGTGTATAATGGGAATAACATCAGGTTTGTTTCTCAGGGTGTATAATGGGAATAACGCCTGGTTTGTTTCTCAGGGTGTATAATGGGAATAACGCCTGGTTTGTTTCTCAGGGTGTATAATGGGAATAACGCCTGGTTTGTTTCTCAGGGTGTATAATGGGAATTACGTCAGGTTTGTTTCTCAGGGTGTATAATGAGAATAACATCAGGTTTGTTTCTCAGGGTGTATAATGAGAATAACGCCTGGTTTGTTTCTCAGGGTGTATAATGGGAATAACATCAGGTTTGTTTCTCAGGGTGTATAATGGGAATTACATCAGGTTTGTTTCTCAGGGTGTATAATGGGAATAACATCAGGTTTGTTTCTCAGGGTGTATAATGGGAATAACATCAGGTTTGTTTCTCAGGGTGTATAATGGGAATAACGCCTGGTTTGTTTCTCAGGGTGTATAATGGGAATTACATCAGGTTTGTTTCTCAGGGTGTATAATGGGAATAACATCAGGTTTGTTTCTCAGGGTTTATAATGGGAATAACGCCTGGTTTGTTTCTCAGGGTGTATAATGGGAATTACATCAGGTTTGTTTCTCAGGGTGTATAATGGGAATAACGCTGGTTTGTTTCTCAGGATGTATAATGGGAATAACATCAGGTTTGTTTCTCAGGGTGTATAATGGGAATAACATCAGGTTTGTTTCTCAGGGTGTATAATGGGAATAACATCAGGTTTGTTTCTCAGGGTGTATAATGGGAATAACATCAGGTTTGTTTCTCAGGGTGTTTGCTGATGTAAACGTTGTGAACAGAGTGCCCCATGGTGGTTGTGGGGTTATGGTATGGGCAGGCATAAGCTACATACAACAAACTCAATTGCATTTTATTGATGGCAATTTGAATGCACAGAGATACCCGTGACGAGATCCTGAGGCCCGTTGTCGAGCCACTCATCCACCGCCATCACCTCATGTTTCAGCATGATAATGCACGGCCTCATGTCGCAAGGATCTGTACATAATTCCTGGAAGCTGAAAACGTCCCAGTTCTTCCATGACCTGCATACTCACCAGACATGTCACCCATTGAGCATGTTTGTGATGCTCTGGATCAACGTGTAC
>NC_092159.1:65935568-65945568 GCF_045791955.1 Oncorhynchus clarkii lewisi | reverse complement strand
CACCATGGTTTGGGCCTGCTTTTCTTCAGCAGGGACAGGGAAGATGGTTAAAATTGATGGGAAGATGGATGGAGCCAAATACAGGACCATTCTGGAAGAAAACCTGATGGAGTCTGCAAAAGACCTGAGACTGGGATGGAGATTTGTCTTCCAACAAGACAATGATCCAAAACATAAAGCAAAATCTACAATGGAATGGTTCAAAAATAAACATATCCAGGTGTTAGAATGGCCAAGTCAAAGTCCAGACCTGAATCCAATCGAGAATCTGTGGAAAGAACTGAAAACTGCTGTTCACAAATGCTCTCCATCCAACCTCACTGAGCTCGAGCTGTTTTGCAAGGAGGAATGGGAAAAAATGTCAGTCTCTCGATGTGCAAAACTGATAGAGACATACCCCAAGCGACTTACAGCTGTAATCGCAGCAAAAGGTGGCGCTACAAAGTATTAACTTAAGGGGGCTGAATAATTTTGCACGCCCAATTTTTCAGTTTTTGATTTGTTAAAAAAGTTTGAAATATCCAATAAATGTCGTTCCACTTCATGGTTGTGTCCCACTTGTTGTTGATTCTTCACAAAAAAATACAGTTTTATAACTTTATGTTTGAAGCCTGAAATGTGGCAAAAGGTCGCAAAGTTCAAGGGGGCCGAATACTTTCGTAAGGCACTGTATGTCCCAGGTTAGTAATCATAGTTACTATGGTGATCTATGTCCTAGGTTAGTAATACTAGTTACTATGGTGATCTAGGTTAGTATTCACGGCACATTGTAAATATCTGACACTGCTAGGTTAGTATTCACGGCACATTGTAAATATCTGACACTACTGGGATAGTATTCATGGCACATTGTGGTTACTGCAGTAGATCTAGTAGAAGATGTTTCTGTGAGGTGATTCTGGTTACTGCAGTAGATCTAGTAGATGTTTCTGTGAGGTGATTATGGTTACTGCAGTAGATGTTTCTGTGAGGTGATTATGGTTACTGCAGTAGATGTTTCTGTGAGGTGATTATGGTTACAGCAGTAGATGTTTCTGTGAGGTGATTATGGTTACTGCAGTAGATGTTTCTGTGAGGTGATTATGGTTACTGCAGTAGATGTTTCTGTGAGGTGATTATGGTTACTGCAGTAGATGTTTCTGTGAGGTGATTATGGTTACTGCAGTAGATCTAGTAGGATATGTTTCTGTGAGGTGATTATGGTTACTGCAGTAGATCTAGTAGGAGATGTTTCTGTGAGGTGATTATGGTTACTGAAGTAGATCTAGTAGGATATGTTTCTGTGAGGTGATTATGGTTACAGCAGTAGATCTAGTAGGATATGTTTCTGTGAGGTGATTATGGTTACTGCAGTAGATCTAGTAGGAGATGTTTCTGTGAGGTGATTATGGTTACTGCAGTAGATCTAGTAGGATATGTTTCTGTGAGGTGATTATGGTCACTGCAGTAGATGTTTCTGTGAGGTGATTATGGTTACTGCAGTAGATCTAGTAGGATATGTTTCTGTGAGGTGATTATGGTTACAGCAGTAGATCTAGTAGGAGATGTTTCTGTGAGGTGATTATGGTTACTGCAGTAGATCTAGTAGGAGATGTTTCTGTGAGGTGATTATGGTTACAGCAGTAGATGTTTCTGTGAGGTGATTATGGTCACTGCAGTAGATCTAGTAGGAGATGTTCCTGTGAGGTGATTATGGTTACTGCAGTAGATCTAGTAGGAGATGTTTCTGTGAGGTGATTATGGTTACAGCAGTAGATGTTTATGTGAGGTGATTATGGTCACTGCAGTAGATCTAGTAGGAGATGTTCCTGTGAGGTGATTATGGTTACTGCAGTAGATCTAGTAGGAGATGTTTATGTGAGGTGATTATGGTCACTGCAGTAGATGTTTCTGTGAGGTGATTATGGTCACTGCAGTAGATCTAGTAGGATATGTTTCTGTGAGGTGATTATGGTCACTGCAGTAGATCTAGTAGGAGATGTTTCTGTGAGGTGATTATGGTTACTGCAGTAGATCTAGTAGGATATGTTTCTGTGAGGTGATGCATTCAATACTATTGACTTCTAATTGAGATTGAGATAAATTAAGTAGTATTTATATTGTACTGGCATTATTAAGATAAATAAAGTCGTATTTTGTTCTGGCATTGATATAAATAAAGTTGTATTTATGATGTACTTGGTGGGCTACTGGTACTGAGATATAGTAGTATTTATATTGTACTAGTACTGAGATATAGTAGTATTTATATTGTACTGGTACTGAGATATAGTAGTATTTATATTGTACTTGGTGGGCTACTGGTGCTGAGATATAGTAGTATTTATATTGTATTGGTGTTGAGATATAGTAGTATTTATATTATACTTGGTGGGCTACTGGTACTGAGATATAGTAGTACTTATATTGTACTTGGTGGGCTACTGGTACTGAGATATAGTAGTGTTTATATTGTACTTGGTGGGCTACTGGTGTTGAGATATAGTAGTATTTATATTGTTCTGGTACTGAGATATAGTAGTATTTATATTGTACTGGTGCTGAGATATAGTAGTATTTATATTGTACTTGGTGGGCTACTGGTACTGAGCTATAGTAGTATTTATATTGTACTGGTACTGAGATATAGTAGTATTTATATTGTACTGGTACTGAGATATAGTAGTATTTATATTGTACTGGTACTGAGATATAGTAGTATTTATATTGTACTTGGTGGTCTACTGGTATTGAGATATAGTAGTATTTATATTGTACTTGGTGTGCTATTGGTACTGAGATATAGTAGTATTTATATTGTACTTGGTGGGCTACTGGTACTGAGATATAGTAGTATTTATATTGTACTTGGTGGGCTACTGGTATTGAGATATAGTAGTATTTATATTGTACTGGTACTGAGATATAGTAGTATTTATATTGTACTGGTACTGAGATATAGTAGGTACTGGTACTGAGATATAGTAGTATTTATATTGTACTGGTACTGAGATATAGTAGTATTTATATTGTACTGGTACTGAGATATAGTAGTATTTATATTGTACTGGTACTGAGATATAGTAGTATTTATATTGTACTTGGTGGGCTACTGGTACTGAGATATAGTAGTATTTATATTGTACTGGTACTGAGATATAGTATTATTTATATTGTACTTGGTGGGCTACTGGTACTGATATATAGTAGTATTTATATTGTTCTGGTACTGAGATATAGTAGTATTTATATTGTACTGGTACTGAGATATAGTAGTATTTATACTGTACTTGGTGGGCTACTGGTACTGAGATATAGTAGTATTTATATTGTACTTGGTGGGCTACTGGTATTGAGATATAGTAGTATTTATATTGTACTGGTACTGAGATATAGTAGTATTTATATTGTACTTGGTGGGCTACTGGTACTGAGATATAGTAGTATTTATATTGTACTGGTGCTGAGATATAGTAGTATTTATATTGTACTGGTACTGAGATATAGTAGTATTTATATTGTACTGGTACTGAGATATAGTAGTATTTATATTGTACTGGTACTGAGATATAGTAGTATTTATATTGTACTTGGTGGGCTACTGGTACTGAGATATAGTAGTATTTATATTGTACTGGTACTGAGATATAGTAGTATTTATATTGTACTTGGTGGGCTACTGGTACTGAGATATAGTAGTATTTATATTGTTCAGGTACTGAGATATAGTAGTATTTATATTGTACTGGTACTGAGATATAGTAGTATTTATATTGTACTTGGTGGGCTACTTGTACTGAGATATAGTAGTATGTATATTGTACTTGGTGGGCTACTGGTATTGAGATATAGTAGTATTTATATTGTACTGGTACTGAGATATAGTAGTATTTATATTGTACTTGGTGGGCTACTGGTACTGAGATATAGTAGTATTTATATTGTACTGGTACTGAGATATAGTAGTATTTATATTGTACTGGTACTGAGATATAGTAGTATTTATATTGTACTGGTACTGAGATATAGTAGTATTTCTATTGTACTGGTACTGAGATATAGTAGTATTTATATTGTACTGGTACTTAGATATAGTAGTATTTATATTGTACTGGTACTGAGATATAGTAGTATTTATATTGTACTGGTACTGAGACATAGTAGTATTTATATTGCACTTGGTGGGCTACTGGTACTGAGATATAGTAGTATTTATATTGTACTGGTACTGAGATATAGTAGTATTTATATTGTACTTGGTGGGCTACTGGTATTGAGATATAGTAGTATTTATATTGTACTGGTATTGAGATATAGTAGTATTTATATTGTACTTGGTGGGCTACTGGTACTGAGATATAGTAGTATTTATATTGTACTGGTACTGAGATATAGTAGTATTTATATTGTACTGGTACTGAGACATAGTAGTATTTATATTGTACTTGGTGGGCTACTGGTACTGAGATATAGTCGTATTTATATTGTACTGGTACTGAGATATAGTAGTATTTATATTGTACTGGTATTGAGATATAGTAGTATTTATATTGTACTTGGTGGGCTACTGGTATTGAGATATAGTAGTATTTATATTGTACTGGTACTGAGACATAGTAGTATTTATATTGTACTTGGTGGGCTACTGGTACTGAGATATAGTAGTATTTAGATTGTACTTGGTGGGCTACTGGTATTGAGATATAGTAGTATTTATATTGTACTGGTACTGAGATATAGTAGTATTTATATTGTACTGGTACTGGGATATAGTAGTATTTATATTGTACTGGTACTGAGACATAGTAGTATTTATATTGTACTTGGTGGGCTACTGGTATTGAGATATAGTAGTATTTATATTGTACTGGTATTGAGATATAGTAGTATTTATATTGTACTTGGTGGGCTACTGGTACTGAGATATAGTAGTATTTATATTGTACTGGTACTGAGATATAGTAGTATTTATATTGTACTGGTACTGAGATATAGTAGTATTTATATTGTACTGGTGCTGAGATATAGTAGTATTTATATTGTACTGGTACTGAGATATAGTAGTATTTTTATTGTACTGGTACTGAGATATAGCAGTATTTATATTGTACTGGTACTGAGACATAGTAGTATTTATATTGTACTTGGTGGGCTACTGGTACTGAGATATAGTAGTATTTATATTGTACTGGTACTGAGATATAGTAGTATTTATATTGTACTGGTACTGAGACATAGTAGTATTTATATTGTACTTGGTGGGCTACTGGTATTGAGATATAGTAGTATTTATATTGTACTGGTATTGAGATATAGTAGTATTTATATTGTACTTGGTGGGCTACTGGTACTGAGATATAGTAGTATTTATATTGTACTGGTACTGAGATATAGTAGTATTTATATTGTACTGGTACTGAGATATAGTAGTATTTATATTGTACTTGGTGGGCTACTGGTATTGAGATATAGTAGTATTTATATTGTACTGGTACTGAGATATAGTAGTATTTATATTGTACTGGTACTGAGATATAGTAGTATTTATATTGTACTGGTACTGAGATATAGTAGTATTTATATTGTACTGGTACTGAGATATAGTAGTATTTATATTGTACTGGTACTGAGATATAGTAGTATTTATATTGTACTTGGTGGGCTACTGGTACTGAGATATAGTAGTATTTATATTGTACTGGTACTGAGATATAGTAGTATTTATATTGTACTTGGTGGGCTACTGGTACTGAGATATAGTAGTATTTATATTGTTCTGGTACTGAGATATAGTAGTATTTATATTGTACTGGTACTGAGATATAGTAGTATTTATATTGTACTTGGTGGGCTACTGGTACTGAGATATAGTAGTATTTATATTGTACTTGGTGGGCTACTGGTATTGAGATATAGTAGTATTTATATTGTACTGGTACTGAGATATAGTAGTATTTATATTGTACTTGGTGGGCTACTGGTACTGAGATATAGTAGTATTTATATTGTACTGGTGCTGAGATATAGTAGTATTTATATTGTACTGGTACTGAGATATAGTAGTATTTATATTGTACTGGTACTGAGATATAGTAGTATTTATATTGTACTGGTACTGAGATATAGTAGTATTTATATTGTACTTGGTGGGCTACTGGTACTGAGATATAGTAGTATTTATATTGTACTGGTACTGAGATATAGTAGTATTTATATTGTACTTGGTGGGCTACTGGTACTGAGATATCGTAGTATTTATATTGTTCAGGTACTGAGATATAGTAGTATTTATATTGTACTGGTACTGAGATATAGTAGTATTTATATTGTACTTGGTGGGCTACTGGTACTGAGATATAGTAGTATGTATATTGTACTTGGTGGGCTACTGGTATTGAGATATAGTAGTATTTATATTGTACTGGTACTGAGATATAGTAGTATTTATATTGTACTTGGTGGGCTACTGGTACTGAGATATAGTAGTATTTATATTGTACTGGTACTGAGATATAGTAGTATTTATATTGTACTGGTACTGAGATATAGTAGTATTTATATTGTACTGGTACTGAGATATAGTAGTATTTATATTGTACTGGTACTGAGATATAGTAGTATTTATATTGTACTGGTACTGAGATATAGTAGTATTTATATTGTACTGGTACTGAGATATAGTAGTATTTATATTGTACTGGTACTGAGACATAGTAGTATTTATATTGCACTTGGTGGGCTACTGGTACTGAGATATAGTAGTATTTATATTGTACTGGTACTGAGATATAGTAGTATTTATATTGTACTTGGTGGGCTACTGGTATTGAGATATAGTAGTATTTATATTGTACTGGTATTGAGATATAGTAGTATTTATATTGTACTTGGTGGGCTACTGGTACTGAGATATAGTAGTATTTATATTGTACTGGTACTGAGATATAGTAGTATTTATATTGTACTGGTACTGAGACATAGTAGTATTTATATTGTACTTGGTGGGCTACTGGTACTGAGATATAGTCGTATTTATATTGTACTGGTACTGAGATATAGTAGTATTTATATTGTACTGGTATTGAGATATAGTAGTATTTATATTGTACTTGGTGGGCTACTGGTATTGAGATATAGTAGTATTTATATTGTACTGGTACTGAGACATAGTAGTATTTATATTGTACTTGGTGGGCTACTTGTACTGAGATATAGTAGTATGTATATTGTACTTGGTGGGCTACTGGTATTGAGATATAGTAGTATTTATATTGTACTGGTACTGAGATATAGTAGTATTTATATTGTACTTGGTGGGCTACTGGTACTGAGATATAGTAGTATTTATATTGTACTGGTACTGAGATATAGTAGTATTTATATTGTACTGGTACTGAGATATAGTAGTATTTATATTGTACTGGTACTGAGATATAGTAGTATTTCTATTGTACTGGTACTGAGATATAGTAGTATTTATATTGTACTGGTACTTAGATATAGTAGTATTTATATTGTACTGGTACTGAGATATAGTAGTATTTATATTGTACTGGTACTGAGACATAGTAGTATTTATATTGCACTTGGTGGGCTACTGGTACTGAGATATAGTAGTATTTATATTGTACTGGTACTGAGATATAGTAGTATTTATATTGTACTTGGTGGGCTACTGGTATTGAGATATAGTAGTATTTATATTGTACTGGTATTGAGATATAGTAGTATTTATATTGTACTTGGTGGGCTACTGGTACTGAGATATTGTAGTATTTATATTGTACTGGTACTGAGATATAGTAGTATTTATATTGTACTGGTACTGAGACATAGTAGTATTTATATTGTACTTGGTGGGCTACTGGTACTGAGATATAGTCGTATTTATATTGTACTGGTACTGAGATATAGTAGTATTTATATTGTACTGGTATTGAGATATAGTAGTATTTATATTGTACTTGGTGGGCTACTGGTATTGAGATATAGTAGTATTTATATTGTACTGGTACTGAGACATAGTAGTATTTATATTGTACTTGGTGGGCTACTGGTACTGAGATATAGTAGTATTTAGATTGTACTTGGTGGGCTACTGGTATTGAGATATAGTAGTATTTATATTGTACTGGTACTGAGATATAGTAGTATTTATATTGTACTGGTACTGGGATATAGTAGTATTTATATTGTACTGGTACTGAGACATAGTAGTATTTATATTGTACTTGGTGGGCTACTGGTATTGAGATATAGTAGTATTTATATTGTACTGGTATTGAGATATAGTAGTATTTATATTGTACTTGGTGGGCTACTGGTACTGAGATATAGTAGTATTTATATTGTACTGGTACTGAGATATAGTAGTATTTATATTGTACTGGTACTGAGATATAGTAGTATTTATATTGTACTGGTGCTGAGATATAGTAGTATTTATATTGTACTGGTACTGAGATATAGTAGTATTTTTATTGTACTGGTACTGAGATATAGCAGTATTTATATTGTACTGGTACTGAGACATAGTAGTATTTATATTGTACTTGGTGGGCTACTGGTACTGAGATATAGTAGTATTTATATTGTACTGGTACTGAGATATAGTAGTATTTATATTGTACTGGTACTGAGACATAGTAGTATTTATATTGTACTTGGTGGGCTACTGGTATTGAGATATAGTAGTATTTATATTGTACTGGTATTGAGATATAGTAGTATTTATATTGTACTTGGTGGGCTACTGGTACTGAGATATAGTAGTATTTATATTGTACTGGTACTGAGATATAGTAGTATTTATATTGTACTGGTACTGAGATATAGTAGTATTTATATTGTACTTGGTGGGCTACTGGTATTGAGATATAGTAGTATTTATATTGTACTGGTACTGAGATATAGTAGTATTTATATTGTACTGGTACTGAGATATAGTAGTATTTATATTGTACTGGTACTGAGATATAGTAGTATTTATATTGTACTGGTACTGAGATATAGTAGTATTTATATTGTACTGGTACTGAGATATAGTAGTATTTATATTGTACTTGGTGGGCTACTGGTACTGAGATATAGTAGTATTTATATTGTACTGGTACTGAGATATAGTAGTATTTATATTGTACTTGGTGGGCTACTGGTACTGAGATATAGTAGTATTTATATTGTTCTGGTACTGAGATATAGTAGTATTTATATTGTACTGGTACTGAGATATAGTAGTATTTATATTGTACTTGGTGGGCTACTGGTACTGAGATATAGTAGTATTTATATTGTACTTGGTGGGCTACTGGTATTGAGATATAGTAGTATTTATATTGTACTGGTACTGAGATATAGTAGTATTTATATTGTACTTGGTGGGCTACTGGTACTGAGATATAGTAGTATTTATATTGTACTGGTGCTGAGATATAGTAGTATTTATATTGTACTGGTACTGAGATATAGTAGTATTTATATTGTACTGGTACTGAGATATAGTAGTATTTATATTGTACTGGTACTGAGATATAGTAGTATTTATATTGTACTTGGTGGGCTACTGGTACTGAGATATAGTAGTATTTATATTGTACTGGTACTGAGATATAGTAGTATTTATATTGTACTTGGTGGGCTACTGGTACTGAGATATCGTAGTATTTATATTGTTCAGGTACTGAGATATAGTAGTATTTATATTGTACTGGTACTGAGATATAGTAGTATTTATATTGTACTTGGTGGGCTACTGGTACTGAGATATAGTAGTATGTATATTGTACTTGGTGGGCTACTGGTATTGAGATATAGTAGTATTTATATTGTACTGGTACTGAGATATAGTAGTATTTATATTGTACTTGGTGGGCTACTGGTACTGAGATATAGTAGTATTTATATTGTACTGGTACTGAGATATAGTAGTATTTATATTGTACTGGTACTGAGATATAGTAGTATTTATATTGTACTGGTACTGAGATATAGTAGTATTTATATTGTACTGGTACTGAGATAT